>NC_030428.2:26852500-26887500 GCF_001660625.3 Ictalurus punctatus
CTGAGTAAACACACAATACAGTTTTTAAATGTTCATTGTTAGACTTTCCTCGAATTTTACAGTTACTCACCACAAAAAAGCCCAGTAAAATACCATATATATTATTTAGGGTTAGCTACTGTAATATGCACTGCATTATGGGTATTTTTTTTATGAAGTTTACAGTAACTTACTGTACATGTGAATTTGCAGTACTTTACTGTTTACACAAACGCAGTAGTGCTACTGTAAATGAAGAAGACAGATTTCTTAAGTGTGCCACCCTGGAAATTCTTATTAAAGTCATTTACCTGGGAACCAAACATTTAGCTAATTAGTTAAAACATTTTATAACTCAAATATACAAAGAAAAGTAGCTTATTATGGTTTCTTTCTAGAACCACACAGTAGATTATATCTGCAATAGCTGGAAACAGTCATGCAGGAAATAAGGGACATGAACGCATTCACTTGTGCATTACAGATGTTCCACAGTGATCACAGCAACAAGGAACCTGGATTGCTACTGAGTAGCCTATTATACACGTCATAACAGCCAGAATTAACTTTATGACTGCCTGTGTGACAGTGTATATGCTGGTTTGGCGTATGGTCTTTGACTTTAATGGAATTAGAATATTACCAACATTTACACTACTATATTTACAATTTATGATACAATTTCCTAAAAATTTCAGAAGCACAATATCATAAAGATGACAGTCCGGTTGCTGCAATTTGGCCATTATGAAAACAATTTAATATAAAATAAGCACATTCTTTTTTTGCCTTCCATTTGATCTTAAATACATTTTCCATACATGCAAAAAGTTAAAACATCACAGTAACATGCACTGAATCTTTCTGATGAGCAAAAACACACATATAATGGCATTTCATGATAGGGCCAGTAGAGGGCTTCAGTACTCTATGAATTCAAATTTGAACAAATTTCTGTTTATGCATTTATGACTCTATTTAGAAATCATCTTTTAAAATAGCATTGTTTTAGTGTTGTTGTTTTTTTGTATAATTACAATAATAGAAATGAAAACCTAGTAATAGTTGCGTCAATAAAGCATAAGATTTAGAAAGTGCTGCTCCCTCGCATGAAAGTAAACTTTCCCACAGTGGTGTGATTCCGACGTTGATTTGATGTGTTTTATGGTTTGTGCAGAATTTGTTTTATTTTATTTGACAAATAAAAGGAATTTGGCATTTTAAGATCATCCATAAACAGCGGCACTTGCTGTAACGTTAGCGGCATCTGAGCATGCCACCGGAAGTGTGCGATTTGAGCCTGCGGTCTCATTATATGACAGAGGTGTTCAAACTATTACAGGGGGACACTGGCGAGAGAGAAACCCCCCCAAAGAACGCGTGGTTACGCCCATGCGTCTCACCACCCGCAATTACACTTCTGTTGTGTCCCTCTGTAGTAAGTGTGTTATACAGAATGGAGCTGGAATAAAACAATGATAAGGAGCCAAAGAGGTATGGGAGGAACTAAACTGGTTTTCAACCCGTGGCTGCTACACTGTTGTAATATGGCACCATGCTGTCCTTTTTGCACTGCTCACACATCACATCACTGCTTCAAAGCTTTTGTTATATGTCTACACTGATCATACCATACAGCTGCAATATGTATATAGTGTTGTACATATGCGATATCTACATGGGCTACTTGTATAGTGGGACTGTATTGTTGCTTGCTGTATATACTGCTCATATGCAATTGTGTGTGTGTGTGTATATACTGTCGCGACGGGCAGAGTGCCGGCGCACACAAGAGAGAAATCGCTCCTTCTCCAACTGCCGCACCGGCACGACGTGGGCAGCTTCCTGCCGAACATTCCGCCAGCCGGGAGGACCGCCGCGGCAGGGCGGGACTGACTCGACTCCGGCCAGCGATTGGCGGACCCAACGGGGAAATCCCACCACTCAGGCGACGGCGGAAGAGGATAAAAGGGCGCGCTTCCGGCCGGGAAGGGGAAGAGAATATCGTAGCGTCAAGACGGACTCCGTGCGTGTTTGCAGCGATTCGCAATCGCCGATCACGACGGTAACCTCACGCCCCACGCTAATATCTCTCTCTCTCTCTCTCTCTCTCTCTCTCTCTCTCCCTCCCTCCCTCCCTTCCCCCCCCCCCTCTCTCTCTCTCTCCCTCTCTCACTCACTTCCCCCCCCCCCTCTCTCTCTCTCTCTCTCTCTCTCTCTCTCTCTCTCTCACTCACTTCCCCCCCCCTCTCTCTCTCTCTCTCACTCACCCCCCCCCCCTCTCTCTCTCTCTCTCTCTCTCTCTCTCTCTCTCTCTCTCTCTCTCTCTCTCTCTCTCTCTCACACACACTCACTTCCCCCTCTCTCTCTCTCTCTCTCACTCACTTCCCCCCCTCTCTCTCTCACTCACTTCCCCCCCCCTCTCTCTCTTTCACTCACTTCCCCCCCCTCTCTCTCTCTCTCACTCACTTCCCCCCTCTCTCTCTCTCTCTCTCTCTCTCTCTCTCTCTCTCTCTCTCTCTCTCTCCCTCTCTCTCTCTCTCTCTCTCTCTCTCTCTCCCTCTCTCACTCACTTCCCCCCCCTCTCTCTCTCTCTCCCTCTCTCACTCACTTCCCCCCCCTCTCTCTCTCTCTCCCTCTCTCACTCACTTCCCCCCCCCCTCTCTCTCTCTCTCTCACTCCCCCCCCCCTCTCTCTCTCTCACTCACTTCCCCCCCCCCCTCTCTCTCTCTCTCTCTCACTTCCCCCCCCTCTCTCTCTCTCTCACTCACTTCCCCCCCCTCTCTCTCTCTCTCACTCACTTCCCCCCCCTCTCTCTCTCACTCACTTCCCCCCCCCCTCTCTCTCTCTCACTCACTTCCCCCCCCTCTCTCTCTCACTCACTTCCCCCCCCCTCTCTCTCTCACTCACTTCCCCCCCCCTCTCTCTCTCACTCACTTCCCCCCCCTCTCTCTCTCACTCACTTCCCCCCCCCTCTCTCTCTCACTCACTTCCCCCCCCCTCTCTCTCACTCACTTCCCCCCCCCTCTCTCTCACTCACTCCCCCCCCCCTCTCTCTCTCACTCACTTCCCCCCCCTCTCTCTCTCACTCACTTCCCCCCCCTCTCTCTCTCACTCACTTCCCCCCCCTCTCTCTCTCACTCACTTCCCCCCTCTCTCTCTCTCACTCACTTCCCCCCTCTCTCTCTCTCACTCACTTCCCCCCTCTCTCTCTCTCACTCACTTCCCCCCTCTCTCTCTCTCACTCACTTCCCCCCTCTCTCTCTCTCACTCACCTCCCCCCTCTCTCTCTCTCTCACTCACCTCCCCCCTCTCTCTCTCTCTCACTCACCTCCCCCCCCCCCTCTCTCTCTCACTCACCTCCCCCCTCTCTCTCTCTCTCACTCACCTCCCCCCCCCCCTCTCTCTCTCACTCACCTCCCCCCTCTCTCTCTCTCTCACTCACCTCCCCCCTCTCTCTCTCTCTCACTCACCTCCCCCCTCTCTCTCTCTCTCTCACTCACCTCCCCCCTCTCTCTCTCTCTCACTCACCTCCCCCCTCTCTCTCTCTCTCTCACTCACCTCCCCCCTCTGTCTCCTGTGGGTCTGTACGCCGCCTGGTGTGTTGCTCTCAGTGTTTGTTCCATGCCACAGTAGTTTACTCAAGTTGTCTCAGTGTCTTTTTGTTTCTCAGTTCGTTGCTTCAATAAAAGTCATTATCTGCACCTGCTTCTGGCTCGACCACGACACGTGACAATCAACAAAAACTGTACTATCATTTCCAATAAAATGCATTTAATATGGAAAAATATATTCACTGAAATATTTCAGAGACTTTTTTACACTAGTTTACACTAAATGTCTAATATTCTGTTCTGGTGGAAATTTGCCTTAACTGTTCAAGTAATTTGGAACCTTTAAAAATAACTCGACTGCTTCTATACCTTTGGCTTATAGTGTATATGACTGCTCCCTGTCATAAACCCATACAAGGAAATAAAAAGTAATCATTCTGACTCCAGATCAGGAGTGGGTAAAGACAGACTGGTGATCTGATCTATATTATATATGCATACTTTAGATAATGCCTCTCTGAGGACCATGTTGCAAAGTTCCCAATTTGAAGTACTGTAGAACTCCTCAGCATTAGATCACCCCATTTACTCCTGTATACTCTTTCCATGCCTTCCTGCTCTTTGCCTGGCAAAGCCATTCACAAAACATATTTGACAGTTGGGGCCTCATTCTAAAATCACCAGATACCAAATGTACGACAGTTTTTTCCTGCTGCCACCACTAAATATAAATGTTTATACCTTAAGTAATGTAGTCACGGATGGTATGTACATTTTTCACACTACATCCATATTTTTATTACACTTTCACATTGAAATAATATTTTATGGCAAACTATTACAGGGGGACACTGGCGAGATAGACAATACCAGAAACACATCGGGTCAGGTGGGGTTTTATTGTTATTCCTCTATATACGTAGGAAAGTAATGCCATTTCTCCAGGACCACTGGTGCAACACATAGCAGTACATAAGACTACATAAAGTGCAAATACCCAACAGTGTGAGACAAGTGCAGGACAATAAATACACAGGACAATAAATACACTGAACAATAAATACACAGGACGATGAACACATGGGACAACAGAGCAGGGTTGCATGGGAAAAAACTAAAAATCCTACAGTCCTGGATTTATTGGAGGATCATCTCTGAATCTTCTCACAATGTAAATGTCAGTCCGATGACTCCTACAGCGATGATCAATCCTAGTAGAACAGGCCGCACTGTAACTTCAGCGCTGTTGGTGGTTGTTAACTCTTGTAGCCCTGGTGAAAACATCATAACTTTTTAAATAAAAGGACATTTTCAAAGCTGTAGATGAGAAACTGTGCAGCTGTGAACACTAAGAGGAATTTATGTGTCGGTTTGGTCTTTTCACGCTACCTGACATCACGGAGACTGACTATACAGTACATCAGTACAAACAGTACAAAGTGGGACTGCATTTTCAATAAAATCTCAAACTAGACTGGAATGTTCCCTCAGCTCACAGGACTTATCAACAAAACCATTAGCTGTCAGTTTTCGAGGTTTTTAAGGAAGATCAGAATAAGGGATAAACTTACCTTCTACCTTCAGTAAAACAGCTCGCGGTTCTCCGTCCTGAGATTCATCATGGATCAGACACTGATATACTCCTGCATCAGACAGGCGAACTGAACCGATGTGAAGAGAGAGATCACCGTCTAGAAAGCCTTCTACTGACATCATAAGTCTGCTTTCTGATGCTTCATCGGTAGTCACTGATCTGTTTGCATGAGTGTACAGCAGAACCTTTTGTCCATCTTTCTTCCATTTGACGTCTTTAACATCTCGTCGAGTGTCTCCGTAGCACGGGAGGATGACGTTCTCCCCCTCGAAAGCCTTTACGCCCGTCGGAACTGTCGGGAAAAAACAAACCGTGTTCTTCGTTTTAGCTTCACTACCGCGCTTTCCTGTAAGAGCTACACCTGGTCCAGTGGCTGGTCAGACTTTACTACTGACACGTTAAGAGTGACATCATTTCCTGCTCATGACAGCAAGCACACTTACCAATAACTTTCAGTTTGACTTCAGTAACTGATTCTCCATTACAGCTGCACCTGTAGGAGCCGGCATCATTGTAGGTGACTGAACTGATCTTCAGGGAGAAGTCTCCTCTGCTCTGATCTCCTGGTACTGCAAATCTTTTCTGATAACGCTGTTCACTGTGACACATCCGGCCTTCAGCAATCACGGTGTTGCCGGGAATGAAGCGGGTCCACCGACCCACCGGACAAGGTCCAGAGCAGGTACACAGGAAGGTGACGGGTTCATTCACTATGATTTCTCTGACGATAAAGGGATGGCACTGCAGCAGCAACAGGTACACTAATAGATCGGACAGCAAGTTAGAATAGACATTTCAACATCAGACACAATCAAGTCAGAAGAATTTCCTGTCTATCACTGATAGCTGTTTTAGTTCACTCTTTCGGAAATCATCTGGACACAGCATGGAAAAGGCTTTCAATCTTTTTCCTCCATGAGCCCCAGCCATCAACACCCCGGGCGAAAAATGAATAAATCAATCAGATTTTTGCCTGTTATTAACTGTAAAATAATACAGCAGCATGGTGTTAATAACAAACAATAAAAAAACAAGACAGTACATTTTCAATAATCTTTTCACAAGTTGCTCGTCTAATCTCTCTTTCTCCTGAGACCATGATTGAGTCCTCTTCATCACTCTTTTGGACTTTATGTGATGTAATAAACATTTTACTATGAATTCATTTTAATTTACCATAATGCTTGCTTACGTGACGTAATAAACGCTTTTGCCAGCGCGCGCGCGTACTCCCTGGGGTACTCCCTGGCGTATTCTAGTTCGTGTGCTCGTTGGCAAGCTTGCTTTTGCTTGCTCCCGTCCGTTTCACCCCCCTTACCTTAAGTGTGTTATACAGAATGAAAAACAGTCATACTTACCAGACATTAAAACCGACTTCATTCTTTTTCCTCCTCAGAATTACACACCTACAATACACATCATCTCAACAGGTATTTAACATGCGGTGAGGAAGGACAACACACAACAGTCTTCATTACTTATTATTACTTACTTATTACTTATTGTTAATAATAATAATACTTATTACTAACAAAACAATTCAGCAAAAAAATAAATGAATGAACTTACCGATGCAGCTGCAAAACTTCTCTCAAAGTCCGACTGAAGACTTAAACTCCAATCCAGTTTTATTTGTATAACGCTTTTAACAGTGGACGGTGTCCCAGAGCAGCTTTACAGAAATATATCAGTTCAGGATATTCATTTTAAATGTATGAATTTATCCCTGATGAGCAGACAGAGGAGACGGTGGTGAGAGAAATAAATTCCCTCTGACACTAACGCGCTTTTAAAGCAGAACAAAAGCACAGAGTCAGTACCACCACACCCATTTCTGACTTGAGTTGCAGACTTGCTGCTTTTGGGCTCGGCTTGGCTGTGCGCCAAGAACTCGACGGTGAAACACGTCCTGTCTTTCCGGAGACAAGTGTATATGTTCATCAACAACCGCGACCAAACACTGGATATTAGCTTCAAGTGTAAAGTCGGTGACGGCAGTTACACCGTTTTTGCCACCAGCGAACGCCTGAGGTGTTTCGGGTGTGGGGAGATCGGGCATAACAGAGCGCTATGCGATGCGATGCACTTCGTTATTGTCACTGACGTCAATTTTACCACATTTGTGAATGTCAGACGTCAAGCATTAAACACGATTATTTCTACAGTCTAAACCTGTATTCTTCATGGTTTCTTCATTCATGATTGTCTTTTTTCTGATTGGTTCATATTTTCCTCCTGAAGCTCTTTGTAAAGTTTTAAAATTTGTTAATTTCTCCAGTATTTGTTAAAACGTATATAACTGAAATAATATATTTTTATGATAAGTCTAAGTTTACAGTGAATTATTTGACACCCAAAAGTAAGGTTTTTTTTTTGTTTTTGTTTTTTACACAAAAGGTTCCACTTACCTTTGTTGAAATAGTACGTGTTATATGTTTAATTTAATATAAAAACCTATTTAAAATATTTTCAGTTAAAAACAAAGATTGAGTTTGAAGTTTTATATATATTTTTATTGCATGAGATAAAATGTGTTTTTTTAAACTTCATACTCGAGTCAAAACAGGTATTTTTAGCAAACAATTTCAGAGCAAAAGCAACAAGCAAAGCAATTTTAAAAAAGTTAACACATGAACCAAATGACGTTCCAGTCACAGAGGTGACTTTTAACATGAAAATGAATAAAAGCTAAACTTCTCATCTTAAATGTAAGTAAAGTATTCTGAAACATAACATGAAATTAAAATAAATAAATGTAACATTTAAAACCCTTTGTCATGTATCAATGAGGGAACTCTGGACTTAATTTGCCAGGAGCCACTGCAACATATTACATCCTTGTCACATGACCACCTGAATTACGTTTCGGTTAAGGAGCGCACTAGTATATATGCCACTGTTTGCACTGCTTTCTTTGTCTCACGTAATTGAACATAAAATGAACTATAAATGTTATGCACAAGTATTATAACTTCTGTGTTACATTTTAAATAAAACCTCTCAACTTTTTATTTATAAAATATTTATTTGTTATTGACGATCCTTTTTTCCACTTAATGTTTTCTTCTTTAATATATCTTTTGCTGCATTTATCTTTTACATTTACAATATTAATTATCACCAATAAAATCACACCGCTACCAGTAGGGTGGGGGGTGCGGGGGGGGGGGGGGGGGGGGTTGGTTTACATTAACAGAGGAATATTCATAATTTCGGAGCAATGAAGCAACTTTACTTCGGATTGCATCAAAGAAAACTGACATGTCTGCCACCCAGACAATTAAATATAAAGTTGGGGAATATATTCCAAACTCTATCTTTATTTATTTATTTTTTTAAATATACATATTCAATTGTCTATTTTATCTTAAAAACATTATTGAGGTCTGTAAAATGTAAAACTTCGAGCCCAGATTTCTATGTGTAACTTTATTTAATCTTTGCTAGGTTTTGGTATAAGTGTAACCACTCCTTGTTTTAGTGAAACAGGAAGTTGTCCCAAATCAATTGATTCTTTGAAAACAGGAAGTTAAAAGGGTTCAGGATCATTACAAAATGCGTTAAAAACTCCTCTGTCAATCCGTCAATTCCAGGAGACTTATTGTCTTTAAGACCGTTTATACAATCTGTAACTTCCTGAATGATGAACTCTTTATCACGTGAATTACTGAAATCCGCTCTAATCTGATTAATATTGGCTGTTAAATTGATAAGGAAAAAAAATCTATATTATTGGGTTGATTAAGTGAACTGTGTAGATTACTATAAAACTGAGTACCAAAGTTACCTACGTCCTTAGGAGTCTCCATAGCAACACCGTTTATTATTAATATGTTCATAGAGGTTATTTCCCTATTTCTTTTTTCGTTAACTGAAAAAGTATTTGTTTTTTTCCTCCTGCTTCCATCCATTTTTGTCTTGACCTAACAAAAGCAGCTCTA
The DNA here is from genome assembly GCF_001660625.3 of Ictalurus punctatus. NCBI lineage: Eukaryota > Metazoa > Chordata > Actinopteri > Siluriformes > Ictaluridae > Ictalurus > Ictalurus punctatus. The sequence goes on from NC_030428.2 coordinate 26,861,569, forward strand.
GCTTTCTCTTAATAAATATTATCTAGATCATTCAGTTTTAATAAATCATTGTCTGACATATTTGGGTTATTTTTTGCATGTTATGGACATTATTTCATTAATTATCATGTTTTCATTTTCTTTAATCTTTCTTGTAATGGATTTTCCAAAAGATGAATTTTGTTTGTTCCCAAGTATTTCCCATGAATCTGAATCATAGAAGCCTGTTGCGAATACTTAATAATTATGTTTTTAACTTGCTCGCAAAAATCGTTATGTTTCAATAGATTATTATTTAATTTCCCTTCGTTATGTATCGTTATGTAGGCTTTGACAAGAATTTTCAGGGTGGTCTATAGATTTTGGCAGAGTAGCGTACATCTGCTATCAGGAAAGCCAAATCAGATTATTACCTGACCTTATTACAAGCTCTCATTCTTATCCTGAAAGTCTTTGGAAGGCTGAAAATTCCATGAAAATGGATAATATCACCTGTGTACCTAATTACTGTATGCTTGATGAGAGAATAACCTCTGAACAACAAGAGAGTCTGTTTAGAATTTAACAAGCGCCATTATTTAAAAAATGTTTACTAAAATGGTTACTTAAAAAAAAAATATGGCAACAAAGTAACACGTAATATGATTGAATAGATGTTAAGTACTACAACTTTATATAAATAAATAAAAAAAAAATTAAGTCCACGGTAAGAAAAGCAACAATTAAAATGTGTTGGCTTTAGTAATAGCATGCCAAATGATGGTTTATATAGCCCAAAAATATTGAGTAAATCCAAATTAATTTCACAAGGAAAACTGATTTATATTTACTGACTTTAAGAGAAAATGAATGCCACCCAGACAATTAAATATAAAGTTGGGGAATATATTCCACAATCTATCTCTATTTTTAAAAAATATATATTCCATTATCTATTTTATCTTAAAAACATTATTGAGGTCTGTAAAATGTAAAACTTCGAGCCCAGTTTTCTATGTGTAACTTTATTTAATCTTTGCTAGGTTTTGGTATAAGTGTAACCACTCCTTGTTTTAGTGAAACAGGAAGTTGTCCCATGCGGACGCATGGTGGTTTAGTGGTTAGCACGTCCGCCTCACACCTCCAGGTTCATGCCGTGGCCCTGTGTGTGCGGTGTTTGGATGTTCTCCTCGTGCTGCGGGGGTTTTGAAACTGTAAGTTACTAGTCAACTTAATCCTTTACATGGTATTCATAAGGTGCCATAACTTTCTGCTACTCTATGGATCATGCTGAAGTTTGAACAAAATGGTTTGACTTAATATCCGCAGCAGTGGTGTACAAGCCATTTCTTCCTAATTTGTTTATGAACTTTTACTGAATGCCTAAATGGAATAAAAAATATTTGCCAGATTCAGATACCCATAATCAAATTATTATAAAGTATGAGTTGGTAACTTGTCAACAAAAACTGTACTATCATTTCTAATATAATGCATTTAATATGGAAAAATATATTCACTGAAATATTTCAGAGACTTTTTTTTAAAATTTTTTTTTTACACTAAATGTCTAATATTCTGTTCTGGTGGAAATTTGCCTTAACTGTTCAAGTAATTTGGAACCTTTAAAAATAACTCGACTGCTTCTATACCTTTGGCTTATAGTGTATATGACTGCTCACTGTCATAAACCCATACAAGGAAATAAAAAGTAATCATTTTGACTCCAGATCAGGAGTGGGTAAAGACAGACTGGTGATCTGATCTATATTATATATGCATACTTTAGATAATGCCTCTCTGAGGACCATGTTGCATAGTTCCCAATTTGAAGTACTGTAGAACTCCTCAGCATTAGATCACCCCATTTACTCCTGTATACTCTTTCCATGCCTTCCTGCTCTTTGCCTGGCAAAGCCATTCACAAAACATATTTGACAGTTGGGGCCTCATTCTAAAATCACCAGATACCAAATGTACGACAGTTTTTTCCTGCTGCCACCACTAAATATAAATGTTTATACCTTAAGTAATGTAGTCACGGAGGGTATGTACATTTTTCACACTACATTCATATTTTTATTACACTTTCACATTGAAATAATATTTTATGGCAAACTATTACAGGGGGACACTGGCGAGATAGACAATACCAGAAACACATCGGGTCAGGTGGGGTTTTATTGTTATTCCTCTATATATGTAGGAAAGTAATGCCATTTCTCCAGGACCACTGGTGCAACACATAGCAGTACATAAGACTACATAAAGTGCAAATACCCAACAGTGCGAGACAAGTGCAGGACAATAAATACACTGAACAATACATACACAGGACAATAAATACACTGAACAATAAATACACAGGACAATGAACACATGGGACAACAGAGCAGGGTTGCATGGGAAAAAACTAAAAATCCTACAGTCCTGGATTTATTGGAGGATCATCTCTGAATCTTCTCACAATGTAAATGTCAGTCCGATGACTCCTACAGCGATGATCAATCCTAGTAGAACAGGCCGCACTGTAACTTCAGCGCTGTTGGTGGTTGTTAACTCTTGTAGCCCTGGTGAAAACATCATAACTTTTTAAATAAAAGGACGTTTTCAAAGCTGTAGATGAGAAACTGTGCAGCTGTGAACACTAAGAGGAATTTATGTGTCGGTTTGGTCTTTTCACGCTACCTGACATCACGGAGACTGACTATACAGTACATCAGTACAAACAGTACAAAGTGGGACTGCATTTTCCAATAAAAACTCAAACTAGACTGGAATGTTCCCTCAGCTCACAGGAAGTATCAACGAAACCATTAGCTTTCAGTTTTCGAGGTTTTTAAGGAAGATCAGAATAAGGGATAAACTTACCTTCTACCTTCAGTAAAACAGCTCGTGGTTCTCCGTCCTGAGATTCATCATGGATCAGACACTGATATACTCCTGCATCAGACAGGCGAACTGAACCGATGTGAAGAGAGAGATCACCGTCTAGAAAGCCTTCTACTGACATCATAAGTCTGCTTTCTGATGCTTCATCGGTAGTCACTGATCTGGTTGCATGAGTGTACAGCAGAACCTTTTGTCCATCTTTCTTCCATTTGACGTCTTTAACATCTTGTCGAGTGTCTCCGTAGCACGGGAGGATGACGTTCTCCCCCTCGAAAGCCTTTACGCCCGTCGGAACTGTCGGGCAAAAACAAACCGTGTTCTTCGTTTTAGCTTCACTACCGCGCTTTCCTGTAAGAGCTACACCTGGTCCAGTGGCTGGTCAGACTTTACTACTGACACGTTAAGAGTGACATCATTTCCTGCTCATGACAGCAAGCACACTTACCAATAACTTTCAGTTTGACTTCAGTAACTGATTCTCCATTACAGCTGCACCTGTAGGAGCCGGCATCATTGTAGGCGACTGAACTGATCTTCAGGGAGAAGTCTCCTCTGCTCTGATCTCCTGGTACTGCAAATCTTTTCTGATAACGCTGTTCACTGCGACACATCCGGCTTTCAGCAATCACGGCGTTGCCGGGAATGAAGCGGGTCCACCGACCCACCGGACAAGGTCCAGAGCAGGTACACGGGAAGGTGACGGGTTCATTCACTATGATTTCTCTGACGATAAAGGCGTGGCACTGCAGCAGCAACAGGTACACTAATAGATCGGACAGCAAGTTACAATAGACATTTCAACATCAGACACAATCAAGTCAGAAGAATTTCCTGTCTATCACTGATAGCTGTTTTAGTTCACTCTTTCGGAAATCATCTGGACACAGCATGGAAAAGGCTTTCAATCTTTTTCCTCCATGAGCCCCAGCCATCAACACCCCGGGCGAAAAATGAATAAATCAATCTGATTTTTGCCTGTTATTAACTGTAAAATAATACAGCAGCATGGTGGTTATAACAAACAATAACCACCATGCTGCTGAGCGCACTCACGCTTGAGCGCACTCTCGCATGAGCGCACTCACTAGCGTATTCTTGCTCCCGTCCCCATCCCCCCCGGGTCCGTTATACAGAATGAAAAACAGTAAATGGTAAAATGGCGCAGTTATATAGCGCTTTTATCCAAAGCGCTTTACACACTGTGTCTCATTCACCCATTCACACACACACACACTCACACACCAATGGTAGCAGAGCTGCCATGCAAGGTGCTAGCTTACCATCGGGAGCAACTTGGGGTTCAGTGTCTTGCCCAAGGATACTTCGACATGTGACTCCACATGAAGAATGCCGGGAACCGCCAACCCTACGACTAGTGGACAACCCGCTCTACCAACTGAGCCACAGCCGCCCCGTGTAAAACAGTAATACTTACCAGACATTAAAACCGACTTCATTCTTTTTCCTCCTCAAAATTACACACCTACAATACACATCATCTCAACAGGTATTTAACATGCGGTGAGGAAGGACAACAAACAACAGTCTTCATTACTTATTATTACTTACTTATTACTTATTGTTAATAATAATAATACTTATTACTAACAAAACAATTCAGCAAAAAAATAAATGAATGAACTTACCGATGCAGCTGCAAAACTTTTCTCAAAGTCCGACTGAAGACTTAAACTCCAATCCAGTTTTATTTGTATAACGCTTTTAACAGTGGACGGTGTCCCAGAGCAGCTTTACAGAAATATATCAATTCAGGATATCCATGAGCAGACAGAGGCGACGGTGGTGAGAGAAATAAATTCCCTCTGACACTAACGCGCTTTTAAAGCAGAACATAGGCACAGAGTCAGTACCACCACGCCCATTTCCGACTTGAGTTGCAGACTTGCCGCTTTTGGGCGGAGCTTGGCTGCCGTGTAGGCGGACTGGGGCGTGGGCGGAGCTTGGCTTTGCTAGCTTGGCTGTGCGCAAAGAATTCGGCGGTGAAACACGTCCTGTCTTTCCGGAGACAAGTGTATATGTTCATCAACAACCGCGACCAGACACTGGATATTAGCTTCAAGGGTAAAGTCGGTGACGGCAGTTAGACCGTTTTTGCCACCACCGAACGCCTGAGGTGTTTCGGGTGTGGGGAGATCGGGCATAAACGGCTGAGCTGCGCACACAGAGCGGTGCAGCCGGGGAGCTCCGGTGGCGACACGGCCGGGGTACAGCAGCAGCAGCGCGGAGACAGCCAGCAGGGGGACACCAAAGTGTCCGTAGTGTATGAATGTGTGTGTGTGTGTGTGTGTGTGTGTGTGTGTGTGTGTGTGTGTGTGTGTGTGCCCTGCGATGGATTGGCACCCTGTCCAGGGTGTACCCCGCCTTGTGCCCCATGCTCCCTGGGATAGGCTCCAGGTTCCCCGTGACCCTGAAGAAAGAGTAAGCGGTAGAAGATGGATGGATGGATTGATTGATTCTGTAAAACTTTAAAATACAATTTTGCTCAGCTGTGAATATGATTTCACTTTGATTTAATTTCCAAACAGTTAAATAGTTACTTATTACATGTATATATTGTTCAGAACTACATCTATAACTCTATTTATATTTATGATGTTAATTTTAACACTTTAAGTGATTTTGCATTGGCCATCTCTAAAATAAGTGATTTAATATCTTCACTGCACTGTTAGCTATGCGATGCACTTCGTTATTGTCACTGACGTCAATTTTACCACATTTGTGAATGTCAGACATCAAGCATTAAACACGATTATTTCTACAGTCTACACCTGTATTCTTCATGGTTTCTTCATTCATGATTGTCTTTTTTCTGATTGGTTCATATTTTCCTCCTGAAGCTCTTTGTAAAGTTTTAAAATTTGTTAATTTCTGCAGTATTTGTTAAAACGTATATAACTGAAATAATATATTTTTATGACAAGTCTAAGTTTACAGTGAATTATTTGACACCCAAAAGTAAGGTTTTTTTTGTTTGTTTGTTTTTTACACAAAAGGTTCCACTTACCTTTGTTGAAATAGTACGTGTTATATGTTTAATTTAATATGAAACCTATTTAAAATATTTTCAGTTAAAAACAAAGATTGAGTTTGAAGTTTTATATATATTTTTATTGCATGAGATAAAATGTGTTTTTTTAACCTTCATACTCGAGTCAAAACAGGTATTTTTAGCAAACAATTTCAGAGCAAAAGCAACAAGCAAAGCAATTTTAAAAAAGTTAACACATGAACCAAATGACGTTCCAGTCACAGAGGTGACTTTTAACATGAAAATGAATAAAAGCTAAACTTCTCATCTTAAATGTAAGTAAAGTATTCTGAAACATAACATGAAATTAAAATAAATAAATGTAACATTTAAAACCCTTTGTCATGTATCAATGAGGGAACTCTGGACTTAATTTCCCAGGAGCCACTGCAACATATTACATCCTTGTCACATGACCACCTGATTTACGTTTCGGTTAAGGAGCGCACTAGTATATATGCCACTGTTTGCACTGCTTTCTTTGTCTCACGTAATTGAACATAAAATGAACTAAAAATGTTATGCACAAGTATTATAACTTCTGTGTTACATTTTAAATAAAACCTCTCAACTTTTTATTTATAAAATATTTATTTGTTATTGACGATCCTTTTTTCCACTTAATGTTTTCTTCTTTAATATATCTTTTGCTGCATTTATCTTTTACATTTACAATATTAATTATCACCAATAAAATCACACCGCTACCAGTAGGGTGGGGGGTGCGGGGGGGGGGGGGGGGGGTTGGTTTACATTAACAGAGGAATATTCATAATTTCGGAACAATGAAGCAACTTTACTTCGGATTGCATCAAAGAAAACTGACATGTCTGCCACCCAGACAATTAAATATAAAGTTGGGGAATATATTCCAAACTCTATCTTTATTTATTTTTTTTTTTAAATATACATATTCAATTGTCTATTTTATCTTAAAAACATTATTGAGGTCTGTAAAATGTAAAACTTCGAGCCCAGATTTCTATGTGTAACTTTATTTAATCTTTGCTAGGTTTTGGTATAAGTGTAACCACTCCTTGTTTTAGTGAAACAGGAAGTTGTCCCAAATCAATTGATTCTTTGAAAACAGGAAGTTAAAAGGGTTCAGGATCATTACAAAATGCGTTAAAAACTCCTCTGTCAATCCGTCAATTCCAGGAGACTTATTGTCTTTAAGACCGTTTATACAATCTGTAACTTCCTGAATGATGAACTCTTTATCACGTGAATTACTGAAATCTGCTCTAATCTGATTAATATTGGCTGTTAAATTGATAAGGAAAAAAAATCTATATTATTGGGTTGATTAAGTGAACTGTGTAGATTACTATAAAACTGAGTACCAAAGTTACCTACGTCCTTAGGAGTCTCCATAGCAACACCGTTTATTATTAATATGTTCATAGAGGTTATTTCCCTATTTCTTTTTTCGTTAACTGAAAAAGTATTTGTTTTTTTCCTCCTGCTTCCATCCATTTTTGTCTTGACCTAACAAAAGCAGCTCTAGCTTTCTCTTAATAAATATTATCTAGATCATTCAGTTTTAATAAATCATTGTCTGATATATTTGGGTTATTTTTTGCATGTTATGGACATTATTTCATTAATTATCATGTTTTCATTTTCTTTATTCTTTCTTGTAATGGATTTTCCATAAGCTAAGTTTTGTTTGTTCCCAAGTATTTTCCATGAATCTGAATCATAGAAGCCTGTTGCGAATACTTAATAATTATGTTCTTAACTCGCTCGCAAAAATCGTTATGTTTCAATAGATTATTATTTCATTTCCCTTCGTTATGTATCGTTATGTAGGCTTTGATAAGAATTTTCAGGGTGGTCTATAGATTTTGGCAGAGTAGCGTACATCTGCTATCAGGAAAGCCAAATCAGATTATTACCTGACCTTATTACAAGCTCTCATTCTTATCCTGAAAGTCTTTGGAAGGCTGAAAATTCCATGAAAATGGATATTATCACCTGTGTACCTAATTACTGTATGCTTGGTGAGAGAATAACCTCTGAACAAAAAGAGAGTCTGTTTGGAATTTAACAAGCGCCATTATTAAAAAAAATGTTTACTAAAATGGTTACTTAAAAAAATCATGGCAACAAAGTAACACGTAATATGATTGAATAGATGTTAAGTACTACAACTTTATATAAATTTTAAATAAAAAAAAATTAAGTCCACGGTAAGAAAAGCAACAATTAAAATGTGTTGGCTTTAGTAATAGCATGCCAAATGATGGTTTATATAGCCAAAATTATTGAGTAAATCCAAATTAATTTCACAAGGAAAACGGATTTATATTTACTGACTTTAAGAGAAAATGAATGCCACCCAGACAATTAAATATAAAGTTGGGGAATATATTCCACAATCTATCTCTATTTTTTAAAATATATATTCCATTATCTATTTTATCTTAAAAACATTATTGAGGTCTGTAAAATGTAAAACTTCGAGCCCAGTTTTCTATGTGTAACTTTATTTAATCTTTGCTAGGTTTTGGTATAAGTGTAATTACTCCTTCTTTAATGAAACAGGAAGTTTCATTCAGGCGCATGGTGGTTTAGTGGTTAGCACGTCCGCCTCACATCTCCAGGTTCCTGCCGTGGCCCTGTTTGTGCCGTGTTTGCATGTTCTCCTCGTGCTGCGGGGGTTGTGAAACTGTAAGTGACTAGTCAACTTAATCCTTTACATGGTATTCATAAGGTGCCATAACTTTCTGCTACTCTATGGATCATGCTGAAGTTTGAACAAAATGGTTTGACTTAATATCCGCAGCAGTGGTGTACAAGCCATTTCTTCCTAATTTGTTTATTAACTTTTACTGAATGCCTAAATGGAATAAAAATTACTTGCTAGATTCAGATACCCATAATCAAATTATTATAAAGTATGAGTTGGTAACTTATCAATGTCACGTATCAGGAAGCTCTGGACTCCACGTCCCATCAGCCACTTCACTGCACTACATGTCACATGACCACCTGCACCTGATTCACGTTTTGGTTAATGAGCAATGAGTATATATGGTCCTTGTCTGCACTATTAGCTTGTCTTTCGTTGTCTTAGACCCCTGTGTTCCATGTTTCTTGAGCTTGTTAGTTTGTTTAGTTTTGCCACAGTATTCTGCCAAGTAGACTTAGATTCATGTTGTTTATGTCTCAGTGTTTGTTCCATGCCACAGTAGTTTACTCAAGTTGTCTCAGTGTCTTTGTTTCTCAGTTCGTTGCTTCAATAAAAGTCATTATCTGCACCTGCTTCTGGCTCGACCACGACACGTGACAATCAACAAAAACTACTATTATTTCTAATATAATGCATTTAATATGGAAAAATATATTCACTGAAATTTTTCAGAGACTTTTTTACACTAGTTTACACTAAATGTCTAATATTCTGTTCTGGTGGAAATTTGCCTTAACTGTTCAAGTAATTTGGAACCTTTAAAAATAACTCGACTGCTTCTATACCTTTGGCTTATAGTGTATATGACTGCTCACTGTCATAAACCCATACAAGGAAATAAAAAGTAATCATTTTGACTCCAGATCAGGAGTGGGTAAAGACAGACTGGTGATCTGATCTATATTATATATGCATACTTTAGATAATGCCTCTCTGAGGACCATGTTGCAAAGTTCCCAATTTGAAGTACTGTAGAACTCCTCAGCATTAGATCACCCCATTTACTCCTGTATACTCTTTCCATGCCTTCCTGCTCTTTGCCTGGCAAAGCCATTCACAAAACATATTTGACAGTTGGGGCCTCATTCTAAAATCACCAGATACCAAATGTACGACAGTTTTTTCCTGCTGCCACCACTAAATATAAATGTTTGAACTTAAAGTAATGTAGCCACGGAGGGTATGTACATTTTTCCCACTACATTCATATTTTTATTACACTTTCACATTGAAATAATATTTTATGGCAAACTATTACAGGGGGACACTGGCGAGATAGACAATACCAGAAACACATCGGGTCAGGTGGGTTTTTATTGTTATGTAGCAGTACATAAGACTACATAAAGTGCAAATACCCAACAGTGCGAGACAAGTGCAGGACAATAAATACACAGGACGATGAACACGTGGGACAACAGAGCAGGGTTGCATGGGAAAAAACTAAAAATCCTACAGTCCTGGATTTATTGGAGGATCATCTCTGAATCTTCTCACAATGTAAATGTCAGTCCGATGACTCCTACAGCGATGATCAATCCTAGTAGAACAGGCCGCACTGTAACTTCAGCACTGTTGGTGGTTGTTAACTCTTGTAGCCCTGGTGAAAACATCATAACTTTTTAAATAAAAGGACGTTTTCAAAGCTGTAGATGAGAAACTGTGCAGCTGTGAACACTAAGAGGAATTTATGTGTCAGTTTGGTCTTTTCATGCTACCTGACATCACGGAGACTGACTATACAGTACATCAGTACAAACAGTACAAAGTGGGACTGCATTTTCCAATAAAAACTCAAACTAGACTGGAATGTTCCCTCAGCTCACAGGAAGTATCAACGAAACCATTAGCTTTCAGTTTTCGAGGTTTTTAAGGAAGATCAGAATAAGGGATAAACTTACCTTCTACCTTCAGTAAAACAGCTCGTGGTTCTCCGTCCTGAGATTCATCATGGATCAGACACTGATATACTCCTGCATCAGACAGGCGAACTGAACCGATGTGAAGAGAGAGATCACCGTCTAGAAAGCCTTCTACTGACATCATAAGTCTGCTTTCTGATGCTTCATCGGTAGTCACTGATCTGGTTGCATGAGTGTACAGCAGAACCTTTTGTCCATCTTTCTTCCATTTGACGTCTTTAACATCTTGTCGAGTGTCTCCGTAGCACGGGAGGGTGACGATCTCCCCCTCGAAAGCCTTTACGCCCGTCGGAACTGTCGGGCAAAAACAAACCGTGTTCTTCGTTTTAGCTTCACTACCGTGCTTTTCTGTAAGAGCTACACCTGGTCCAGTGGCTGGTCAGACTTTACTACTGACACGTTAAGAGTGACATCATTTCCTGCTCATGACAGCAAGCACACTTACCAATAACTTTCAGTTTGACTTCAGTAACTGATTCTCCATTACAGCTGCACCTGTAGGAGCCGGCATCATTGTAGGTGACTGAACTGATCTTCAGGGAGAAGTCTCCTCTGCTCTGATCTCCTGGTACTGCAAATCTTTTCTGATAACGCTGTTCACTGCGACACATCCGGCCTTCAGCAATCACGGTGTTGCCGGGAATGAAGCGGGTCCACCGACCCACCGGACAAGGTCCAGAGCAGGTACACGGGAAGGTGACGGGTTCATTCACTATGATTTCTCTGACGATAAAGGCGTGGCACTGCAGCAGCAACAGGTACACTAATAGATCGGACAGCAAGTTACAATAGACATTTCAACATCAGACACAATCAAGTCAGAAGAATTTCCTGTCTATCACTGATAGCTGTTTTAGTTCACTCTTTCGGAAATCATCTGGACACAGCATGGAAAAGGCTTTCAATCTTTTTCCTCCATGAGCCCCAGCCATCAACACCCCGGGCGAAAAATGAATAAATCAATCAGATTTTTGCCTGTTATTAACTGTAAAATAATACAGCAGCATGGTGGTTATAACAAACTATAAAAAAACAAGACAGTACATTTTCAATAATCTTTTCACAAGTTGCTCGTCTAATCTCTCTTTCTCCTGAGACCATGATTGAGTCCTCTTCATCACTCTTTTGGAGTTTATGTGATGTAATAAACCTTTTACTATGAATTCATTTTAATTTACCATAATGCTTGCTTACGTAATGTAATAAACGTTTTTGCTTGCGCGCGTTCGCTTGCACGCTCTCTCGCTTGAGCGCGCTCACTGGCGTATTCCTGCTCCCGTCCCCATCCCCCCCGGGTCCGTTATACAGAATGAAAAACAGTAAATGGTAAAATGGCGCAGTTATATAGCGCTTTTATCCAAAGCGCTTTACACACTGTGTCTCATTCACCCATTCACACACACACACACTCACACACCAATGGTAGCAGAGCTGCCATGCAAGGCTTACCATCCGGAGCAACTTGGGGTTCAGTGTCTTGCCCAAGGACACTTCGACATGTGACTCCACATGAAGAATGCCGGGAATCGCCAACCCTACGATTAGTGGACAACCCGCTCTACCAACTGAGCCACAGCCGCCCCGTGTAAAACAGTAATACTTACCAGACATTAAAACCGACTTCATTCTTTTTCCTCCTCAGAATTACACACCTACAATACACATCATCTCAACAGGTATTTAACATGCGGTGAGGAAGGACAACAAACAACAGTCTTCATTACTTATTATTACTTACTTATTACTTATTGTTAATAATAATAATACTTATTACTAACAAAACAATTCAGCAAAAAAATAAATGAATGAACTTACCGATGCAGCTGCAAAACCTTTCTCAAAGTCCGACTGAAGACTTAAAGTCCAATCCAGTTTTATTTGTATAACGCTTTTAACAGTGGACGGTGTCCCAGAGCAGCTTTACAGAAATATATCAGTTCAGGATATCCATTTTAAATGTATGAATTTATCCCTGATGAGCAGACAGAGGAGACGGTGGTGAGAGAGATAATCCCTCTGACAGTAACGCGCTTTCAGACAGCGTCTCTTTAAGAAGCTAGTCAATGAGGCGGGATCGGACTTTACCATTAGGCAAAGGTCGGCACTTGTCTTTGGCCCCGAGCTACTCCAAACGCTGCATAAACCTGTGCTTAAGAAAGTTTTTTTTTTGTTACTTTTTGTTAGTTAATTATGTTCATCTAAAAATCTATACGCTAAAATTCATGAGAATGCTTAATTTATGAGTGTGTCAGCCTCCCCCCCCCCGTACTCACTACATTGGACTATTCCAGCTGATTCAAGGAGGTGTTGGCTCGAATTTAGCCTATTACCCAAAAACATTTCAAATTCAACTTAGAAGCCAATACTCACATCTACCTCTGAGCCCAGTTGGAGATAGAAAAAATACACCAGCCGTGAGTGAGAAGAAGCAAGGGTCCAGCTTTATTGTTTCATTCCACCACACGAGATCCACACCGATGAGAATTCTCAGAAGTGATCCCCCATACCCTGAGCTTAAGCTCCAGTATTTATACTGTATTTACACACTAGATAACCCATAGGTTTCCAGAAAAGGCCTATTTCACTTACCCATAGAATTGAAACCAGGGGTTTTACTTTACACATAAAATCAGAACCCAGGCATTTCCAACAACCCAGGAAACAAAAACCCAGTGTTTCTATTTACCTAGGTTTTCAAAAACCAGGGTTCTCTTTTACCTAGGTTTTCAAAAACCAAGATTCCCATTTCCCTAGGTTAAAAAAATGACGTAAGCAAGACGACTAAACAACCGGGAGGGACCTTGGTCTTATCGTTATCTCGAGGGGGGGGGGGGGGGGGGGGGGGGGGGGGGGGGGGGGGCAGCCACCCTTATAACTGGCTTTCTTCATGGTTCTCTAAAAATTAAGGCTTTCCTTGCGAGACGAGAATCTTCACCATCTGAATCATGAGTAAGTTATATTTTCCTGTTTTTTTCCTGTATTTCTCGTTTATAATTTATTTTCATATTTGCACTATATTTCTTAGTTTATATATATTTATACTACTTGAAAAGCGGTTTACTGTACTTCCAACTTCTTAATATCATTACAGTTCTACTGTCCTGCATATGCTACTATTCTGTTTTTTATAGAGTTTCTCTATTACTATAAGATTCTATTAAAGTTATTCATGTGTGTGTATGTATGTTGTGTCTACCTGCCCGCCCTTGACGGTACGAGTGTGTGTGTTTTTAGCACTCCTCAGCTCGTACATTTCTTTTTGACTTTTTTACTATTACTGCTCTTAAATTGCTCGTAATTCCAATCCGCCTAATCCCGCTTCTATGTGTCTAGGTGCCGGTGCCCGTCGTCAGTCCCCTCTCTCTCCGTTACTGGACCTGGATCAGGGTTTGGACCTGGATCTGGATACTCATTACCAGCTTGTGCATCTCACTGCTGATATCATGATGCTACTTAACTATCTTCGCAGCACCCCCCCAAGAATGGAGATCCGGGGTTCCCCCCTCTTCTTCGGTACAGAATCTGCCCCACGAACGTGCGTGTTGACGCTTCTACACAGTCAGACCCAGAACCCCCCTCCAGCTTCCAATCCGAGGATGATGATGTTGTCTTCTCCGATCCGGGCCCCGACCATCCGTCCCTCTTCTCACCCACCAGTCCGCCCGACTCTCAGTGGTCCGCTCACTTCACCCACCCTGATTTCCCCATGTCCCCAGGACGCACCCCATTTTCCTCCCCCTCTTACTCTCCTCCAGACTACACACCCACCCGTCCTGTGAATTACCAATAAAATTACATTTTTACTCATACTCAATCTCCCTCGTGTTTATTTCATGTCATTTTTATCCACAACAGAGGGAACCACACTAACCGCAGTCTTTGGAACGGAAAGACAGTACGCGGGGAAGGAAGCTGCAACGGATGCTAAAGTGGGAGAAAAGCGGAAAGGTTTATTTTTATTTATTTTTAATCAAAACCAGATTTTGCTTTTGGCGTTAAGGCAAGTTGTAGTTCTGCAGGCGCTGACGGCTCTAGTATTACAGACATAACAGCAGGATTCATTCTCTCTCTCTCTCTCTCTCTCTCTCTCTGTTTAATGACACATGATGAGTGTGCCATTCAGATGTGATTCATGTTCAGAGCTACTTCAAATAAATATGTTTACCACATATGACCATAATTTAGAAAAAAAAAGAATATATATGTTATATTTGAATGAGCTGTTGTCCGACTGTACCATACAGCGACTTGTTGTTTGCTCTTAGTTAGTGGTCATGGTGTAATAGACTTATTTATTAATATAGGCCTAATATCAAGATTAATTTCATCATATTAATATTAGAAAATAAAATGTATTATTATAGTAGTAGTGGTGGTGTATTTGGGGGTAAAATGATTAGATGTGGATTGATGTTAGTGTTAAATAAAGTTTCGGTCCTGATTGAGGAGTTGTACAGTTGAGTGGTGAAGGTCTCCTACACTGCACCCAGATGATGCCCCCTGTTGTGGGCCGGGTGTTTTAGTAAATGTCTATCAGTTTCATTGCATGTTCTGTAAAACTGTGCACGGGGGCTTAGTGGTCAGCACGTTCGCCTCACACCTCCAGAGTCGGGGATTAGATTCCCACCGTGGCCCTGTGTGTGTGGAGTTTGCATGTTATCCCAGTGCTGCAGGGGTTTCCTCCGGGTACTCCGGTTTCCTCCCCCAGTCCAAACACATGCGTGGTAGGCTGATTGGCATGTCCGGAGTGTATGAATGGGTGTGTGAGTGTGTATGTATGATGGACTGGCACCCTGTCCATGGTGTACCCCGCCTTGTGCCCCATGCCCCCTGGGATAGGCTCCAGGTTCCCCGTGACCCTGAAGAGGGAGTAAGCGGTAGATGATGGATGGATGGATGGATTGATTGATTCTGTAAAACTTTAAAATACAATTTTGCTCAGCTGTGAATATGATTTCACTTTGATTTAATTTCCAAACAGTTAAATAGTTACTTATTACATGTATATATTGTTCAGAACTACATCTATAACTCTATTTATATTTATGATGTTAATTTTAACACTTTAAGTGATTATGCATTGGCCATCTCTAAAATAAGTGATTTAATATCTTCACTGCACTGTTAGCTATGCGATGCACTTCGTTATTGTCACTGACGTCAATTTTACCACATTTGTGAATGTCAGACGTCAAGCATTAAACACGATTATTTCTACAGTCTACACCTGTATTCTTCATGGTTTCTTCATTCATGATTGTCTTTTTTCTGATTGGTTCATATTTTCCTTCTGAAGCTCTTTGTAAAGTTTTAAAATTTGTTAATTTCTCCAGTATTTGTTAAAACGTATATAACTGAAATAATATATTTTTATGACAAGTCTAAGTTTACAGTGAATTATTTGACACCCAAAAGTAAGGGTTTTTTTTTTGTTTTGTTTTTTAACACAAAAGGTTCCACTTACCTTTGTTGAAATAGTATGTGTTATATGTTTAATTTAATATAAAAACCTATTTAAAATATTTTCAGTTAAAGACAAAGATTGAGTTTGAAGTTTTATATATATTTTTATTGCATGAGATAAAATGTGTTTTTTTAAACTTCATACTCGAGTCAAAACAGGTATTTTTAGCAAACAATTTCAGAGCAAAAGCAACAAGCAAAGCAATTTTAAAAAAGTTAACACATGAACCAAATGACGTTCCAGTCACAGAGGTGACTTTTGACATGAAAATGAATAAAAGCTAAACTTCTCATCTTAAATGTAAGTAAAGTATTCTGAAACATAACATGAAATTAAAATAAATAAATGTAACATTTAAAACCCTTTGTCATATATCAATGAGGGAACTCTGGACTTCATTTCCCAGCAGCCACTGCATCATATTACATCCTTGTCACATGACCACCTGCACCTGATTTACGTTTCGGTTAAGGAGCGCACTAGTATATATGCCACTGTTTGCACTGCTTTCTTTGTCTCACGTAATTGAACATAAAATGAACTATAAATGTCAAAGTTATGCATGTCAAAAGAAATGAAACTTTATTTAAAAACAAAGTCATGCACAAGTATTTTAACTTCTGTGTTACATTTTAAATAAAACCTCTCAACTTTTTATTTGTAAAATATTTATTTGTTATTGACGATCCTTTTTCCACTTAATGTTTTCTTCTTTAATATATCTTTTGCTGCATTTATCTTTTACATTTACAATATTAATTATCACCAATAAAATCACACCGCTACCAGTAGGGGGGGGGGGGAGGGGTTGGTTTACATTAACAGAGGAATATTCATAATTTCGGAGCAATGAAGCAACTTTACTTCGGATTGCATCAAAGAAAACTGACATGTCTGCCACCCAGACAATTAAATATAAAGTTGGGGAATATATTCCATACTCTATCTTTTTTTTTTTTTTTTTTTAAATATACATATTCAATTGTCTATTTTATCTTAAAAACATTATTGCGGTCTGTAAAATGTAAAACTTCGAGCCCAGATTTCTATGTGTAACTTTATTTAATCTTTGCTAGGTTTTGGTATAAGTGTAACCACTCCTTGTTTTAGTGAAACAGGAAGTTGTCCCAAATCAATTGATTCTTTGAAAACAGGAAGTTAAAAGGGTTCAGGATCATTACAAAATGCGTTAAAAACTCCTCTGTCAATCCGTCAATTCCAGGAGACTTATTGTCTTTAAGACCGTTTATACAATCTGTAACTTACTGAATGATGAACTCTTTATCACGTGAATTACTGAAATCCGCTCTAATCTGATTAATATTGGCTGTTAAATTGATAAGGAAAAAAAATCTATATTATTTTGTTGATTAAGTGAACTGTGTAGATTACTATAAAACTGAGTACCAAAGTTACCTACGTCCTTAGGAGTCTCCATAGCAACACCGTTTATTATTAATTTGTTCATAGAGGTTATTTCCCTATTTCTTTTTTCGTTAACTGAAAAAGTATTTGTTTTTTTCCTCCTGCTTCCATCCATTTTTGTCTTGACCTAACAAAAGCAGCTCTAGCTTTCTCTTAATAAATATTATCTAGATCATTCAGTTTTAATAAATCATTGTCTGATATATTTGGGTTATTTTTTGCATGTTATGGACATTATTTCATCAATTATCATGTTTTCATTTTCTTTATTCTTTCTTGTAATGGATTTTCCATAAGCTAAGTTTTGTTTGTTCCCAAGTATTTCCCATGAATCTGAATCATAGAAGCCTGTTGCGAATACTTAATAATTATGTTCTTAACTCGCTCGCAAAAATCGTTATGTTTCAATAGATTATTATTTAATTTCCCTTCGTTATGTATCGTTATGTAGGCTTTGATAAGAATTTTCAGGGTGGTCTATAGATTTTGGCAGAGTAGCGTACATCTGCTATCAGGAAAGCCAAATCAGATTATTACCTGACCTTATTACAAGCTCTCATTCTTATCCTGAAAGTCTTTGGAAGGCTGAAAATTCCATGAAAATGGATAATATCACCTGTGTACCTAATTACTGTATGCTTGGTGAGAGAATAACCTCTGAACAAAAAGAGAGTCTGTTTAGAATTTAACTAGCGCCATTATTAGTGATCATGTGCCCCCTGCTGGCCATAGACCTAAATTAAATTAATAAGCTCAAAAGACACACACACACACACACCACTGTCAATGTTCTTAATGTTAGAAAACTAGTTTGATCAGTGGAGTTTAAACAAAAACGTCCACTAATGTGTTTGTTAGTGTTTCGTAAAAATAACATAAAAAGGCAGTAGTGGAGCAAAAGGAGGCAATTTTATTTTGATGAAAATAATTTAAGTCATAAAACTGCAATCCAAATATTTCATTTTTTATAGGCTTCACAAAAAAAGGAAGAAAAGGACAAATAAATAATAGAATCCTTCGCATGTGAAATAGTGGAAGCATAGAAAATAAACATTTATATGAGGTTATACATTGAGAGTAATTTCTGACATTTCAAAGATTTTTTTGTGCCCATCATAGACATAACATAAGAATTATATTCTACCAAACAAAAAATCGACCGTAGAGGATTCTTGCATATTTTTTGTATTTGTGATTTTAAAAAATCACCAAGAATAATACATAAATGAGCAATGTACTGAATCCGAGAGTTTGTGTTGTAATACAGAAAAATTATATTGAAAGTGTTATATTCTGTTATTAATTTTTTTTCTGAGAGACAGGTAAAACTCCCTAAAAGGTAAGTGCACAGACCGCTGTGAGCAGGAAATGAATGATAAAGGCTGAAAAATCCAAGTGGAAGATATTTTGACTCACTTCTACAGCAATAAAAATATTACTAACAATAATAAAAAAGCGAGAGCTAATACTCTGTCAGCTGACTCCAAAACACTTCTATAAGTCGCTCTGGATGAGTGCGTCTACCGAATGCTGCAAAAGTAATAAACATAAGCAATTTAGATACAGTGCTGTGAAAAAGTATCCATCCTGATTTCTTCTGTTTTTGTGTATATCCCATAATAATTGTTTCAGAAATGAAAAGAAAATCTAAGAAAAAGCAAAGGCAACCTGAGTAAACACACAATACAGTTTTTAAATGTTCATTGTTAGACTTTCCTCGAATTTTACAGTTACTCACCACAAAAAAGCCCAGTAAAATACCATATATATTATTTAGGGTTGGCTACTGTAATATGCACTGCATTATGGGTATTTTTTTATGAAGTTTACAGTAACTTACTGTACATGTGAATTTGCAGTACTTTACTGTTTACACAAACGCAGTAGTGCTACTGTAAATGAAGAAGACAGATTTCTTAAGTGTGCCACCCTGGAAATTCTTATTAAAGTCATTTACCTGGGAACCAAACATTTAGCTAATTAGTTAAAACATTTTATAACTCAAATATACAAAGAAAAGCAGCTTATTATGGTTTCTTTCTAGAACCACACAGTAGATTATATCTGCAATAGCTGGAAACAGTCATGCAGGAAATAAGGGACATGAACGCATTCACTTGTGCATTACAGATGTTCCACAGTGATCACAGCAACAAGGAACCTGGATTGCTACTGAGTAGCCTATTATACACGTCATAACAGCCAGAATGAACTTTATGACTGCCTGTGTGACAGTGTATATGCTGGTTTGGCGTATGGTCTTTGACTTTAATGGAATTAGAATATTACCAACATTTACACTACTATATTTACAATTTATGATACAATTTCCTAAAAATTTCAGAAGCACAATATCATAAAGATGACACTCCGGTTGCTGCAATTTGGCCATTATGAAAACAATTTAATATAAAATAAGCACATTCTTTTTTTGCCTTCCATTTAATCTTAAATACATTTTCCATACATGCAAAAAGTTAAAACATCACAGTAACATGCACTGAATCTTTCTGATGAGCAAAAACACACACATAATGGCGTTTCATGATAGGGCCAGTAGAGGGCTTCAGTACTCTATGAATTCAAATTTGAACAAATTTCTGTTTATGCATTTATGACTCTATTTAGAAATCATCTTTTAAAATAGCATTGTTTTAGTGTTGTTGTTTTTTTTTTGTATAATTACAATAATAGAAATGAAAACCTAGTAATAGTTGCGTCAATAAAGCATAAGATTTAGAAAGTGCTGCTCCCTCGCATGAAAGTAAACTTTCCCACAGTGGTGTGATTCCGACGTTGATTTGATGTGTTTTATGGTTTGTGCAGAATTTGTTTTATTTTATTTGACAAATAAAAGGAATTTGGCATTTTAAGATCATCCATAAACAGCGGCACTTGCTGTAACGTTAGCGGCATCTGAGCATGCCACCGGAAGTGTGCGATTTGAGCCTGCGGTCTCATTATATGACAGAGGTGTTCAAACTATTACAGGGGGACACTGGCGAGAGAGAAACCCCCCCAAAGAACGCGTGGTTACGCCCATGCGTCTCACCACCCGCAATGACACTTCTGTTGTGTCCCTCTGTAGTAAGTGTGTTATACAGAATGGAGCTGGAATAAAACAATGATAAGGAGCCAAAGAGGTATGGGAGGAACTAAACTGGTTTTCAACCCGTGGCTGCTACACTGTTGTAATATGGCACCATACTGTCCTTTTTGCACTGCTCACACATCACATCACTGCTTCAAAGCTTTTGTTATATGTCTACACTGATCATACCATACAGCTG
This sequence comes from Ictalurus punctatus, assembly GCF_001660625.3. Taxonomy (NCBI): domain Eukaryota; kingdom Metazoa; phylum Chordata; class Actinopteri; order Siluriformes; family Ictaluridae; genus Ictalurus; species Ictalurus punctatus. Next base: position 26,882,267 of record NC_030428.2, read on the forward strand.
CAATATGTATATAGTGTTGTACATATGCGATATCTACAGGGGCTACTTGTATAGTGGGACTGTACATTGTTGCTTGCTGTATATACTGCTCATATGCAATTGTGTGTGTGTGTGTATATACTGTCGCGACGGGCAGAGAGCCGGCGCACACAAGAGAGAAATCGCTCCTTCTCCAACTGCCGCACCGGCACGACGTGGGCAGCTTCCTGCCGAACATTCCGCCAGCCGGGAGGACCGCCGCGGCAGGGCGGGACTGACTCGACTCCGGCCAGCGATTGGCGGACCCAACGGGGAAATCCCACCACTCAGGCGACGGCGGAAGAGGATAAAAGGGCGCGCTTCCGGCCGGGAAGGGGAAGAGAATATCGTAGCTTCAAGACGGACTCCGTGTGTGTTTGCAGCGATTCGCAATCGCCGATCACGACGGTAACCTCACGCCCCACGCTAATATCTCTCTCTCTCTCTCTCTCTCTCTCTCTCTCTCTCTCTCTCTCTCTCTCTCTCCCTTCCCCCCTCCCTCTCTCTCTCTCTCTCTCTCTCTCTCTCTCCCTTCCCCCCTCTCTCTCTCTCTCTCTCTCTCTCTCCCTCTCTCACACTCACTCCCCCCCCCCCTCTCTCTCTCTCTCTCTCTCTCTCTCTCTCTCTCTCTCTCTCTCACTCACTTCCCCCCCCCCTCTCTCTCTCTCTCTCTCACTCACTTCCCCCCCCTCTCTCTCTCTCTCTCTCTCTCTCTCTCACTCACTTCCCCCCTCTCTCTCTCTCTCTCTCTCTCTCACTCACTTCCCCCCTCTCTCTCTCTCACTCACTTCCCCCCTCTCTCTCTCTCACTCACTTCCCCCCTCTCTCTCTCTCACTCACCTCCCCCCTCTCTCTCTCTCACTCACCTCCCCCCTCTCTCTCTCTCACTCACCTCCCCCCTCTCTCTCTCTCTCTCTCTCTCTCTCTCACTCACCTCCCCCCTCTCTCTCTCTCTCTCACTCACCTCCCCCCTCTCTCTCTCTCTCTCTCTCACTCACCTCCCCCCTCTCTCTCTCTCTCTCACTCACCTCCCCCCTCTCTCTCTCTCTCACTCACTTCCCCCCTCTCTCTCTCTCACTCACTTCCCCCCTCTCTCTCTCTCACTCACTTCCCCCCTCTCTCTCTCTCACTCACCTCCCCCCTCTCTCTCTCACTCACCTCCCCCCTCTCTCTCTCTCTCTCTCACTCACCTCCCCCCTCTCTCTCTCTCTCTCACTCACCTCCCCCCTCTCTCTCTCTCTCTCTCACTCACCTCCCCCCTCTCTCTCTCTCTCTCTCACTCACCTCCCCCCTCTCTCTCTCTCTCTCTCACTCACCTCCCCCCTCTCTCTCTCTCTCTCACTCACCTCCCCCCTCTCTCTCTCTCTCTCTCACTCACCTCCCCCCTCTCTCTCTCTCTCTCACCTCCCCCCTCTCTCTCTCTCACTCACCTCCCCCCTCTCTCTCTCTCACTCACCTCCCCCCTCTCTCTCTCTCTCTCTCTCTCTCTCTCACTCACCTCCCCCCTCTCTCTCTCTCTCTCACTCACCTCCCCCCTCTCTCTCTCTCTCTCTCTCACTCACCTCCCCCCTCTCTCTCTCTCTCTCACTCACCTCCCCCCTCTCTCTCTCTCTCACTCACTTCCCCCCTCTCTCTCTCTCACTCACTTCCCCCCTCTCTCTCTCTCACTCACTTCCCCCCTCTCTCTCTCTCACTCACCTCCCCCCTCTCTCTCTCACTCACCTCCCCCCTCTCTCTCTCTCTCTCTCACTCACCTCCCCCCTCTCTCTCTCTCTCTCACTCACCTCCCCCCTCTCTCTCTCTCTCTCTCACTCACCTCCCCCCTCTCTCTCTCTCTCTCTCACTCACCTCCCCCCTCTCTCTCTCTCTCTCACTCACCTCCCCCCTCTCTCTCTCTCTCTCTCACTCACCTCCCCCCTCTCTCTCTCTCTCTCTCACTCACCTCCCCCCTCTCTCTCTCTCTCACTCACCTCCCCCCTCTCTCTCTCTCTCTCTCACTCACCTCCCCCCTCTCTCTCTCTCTCTCTCTCACTCACCTCCCCCCTCTCTCTCTCTCTCTCTCTCTCTCTCACTCACCTCCCCCCTCTCTCTCTCTCTCTCACTCACCTCCCCCCCCTCTCTCTCTCTCTCACTCACCTCCCCCCTCTCTCTCTCTCTCTCTCTCACTCACCTCCCCCCTCTCTCTCTCTCTCTCTCACTCACCTCCCCCCTCTCTCTCTCTCTCTCACTCACCTCCCCCCTCTCTCTCTCTCTCTCTCACTCACCTCCCCCCTCTCTCTCTCTCTCTCACTCACTCACCTCCCCCCTCTCTCTCTCTCTCTCTCACTCACTCACCTCCCCCCTCTCTCTCTCTCTCTCTCACTCACCTCCCCCCCCTCTCTCTCTCTCTCACTCACCTCACCTCCCCCCCCTCTCTCTCTCTCTCTCTCACTCACCTCCCCCCTCTCTCTCTCTCTCTCTCTCTCACTCACCTCCCCCCTCTCTCTCTCTCTCTCTCTCTCACTCACCTCCCCCCTCTCTCTCTCTCTCTCTCTCTCACTCACCTCCCCCCCCTCTCTCTCTCTCTCTCTCTCTCTCACTCACCTCCCCCCTCTCTCTCTCTCTCTCTCTCTCTCTCTCTCTCTCTCTCTCTCACTCACCTCCCCCTTCTCTCTCTCTCTCTCTCTCTCTCTCTCTCACTCACCTCCCCCCTCTCTCTCTCTCTCTCTCTCTCTCTCTCACTCACCTCCCCCCTCTCTCTCTCTCTCTCTCTCTCTCTCTCTCTCTCTCTCTCTCTCTCTCTCTCACTCACCTCCCCCTCTCTCTCTCTCTCACTCACCTCCCCTCTCTCTCTCTCTCTCTCTCTCTCTCTCTCTCTCTCTCACTCACCTCCCCTCTCTCTCTCTCTCTCTCTCTCTCACTCACCTCCCCCCTCTCTCTCTCTCTCTCTCTCTCTCTCTCTCTCTCTCTCTCTCTCACTCACCTCCCCCTTCTCTCTCTCTCTCTCTCTCTCTCTCTCACTCACCTCCCCCCCCTCTCTCTCTCTCTCTCTCTCTCTCTCTCTCTCTCACCTCCCCCCTCTCTCTCTCTCTCTCTCTCTCTCACTCACCTCCCCCCTCTCTCTCTCTCTCTCTCTCTCTCTCTCTCACTCACCTCTCTCTCTCTCTCTCTCTCACTCACCTCCCCCTCTCTCTCTCTCTCACTCACCTCCCCCTCTCTCTCTCTCTCACTCACCTCCCCTCTCTCTCTCTCTCTCTCTCTCTCTCTCTCACTCACTCACTCACTCACTCACTCACTCACTCACTCACTCACTCACTTCCCCCCTCTCTCTCTCTCTCTCTCTCCCCCCCTTCTGTCTCCTGTGGGTCTGTACGCCGCCTGGTGTGTTGCTCTCAGTGTTTGTTCCATGCCACAGTAGTTTACTCAAGTTGTCTCAGTGTCTTTTTGTTTCTCAGTTCGTTGCTTCAATAAAAGTCATTATCTGCACCTGCTTCTGGCTCGACCACGACACGTGACAATCAACAAAAACTGTACTATCATTTCTAATATAATGCGTTTAATATGGAAAAATATATTCACTGAAATTTTTCAGAGACTTTTTTACACTAGTTTACACTAAATGTCTAATATTCTGTTCTGGTGGAAATTTGCCTTAACTGTTCAAGTAATTTGGAACCTTTAAAAATAACTCGACTGCTTCTATACCTTTGGCTTATAGTGTATATGACTGCTCACTGTCATAAACCCATACAAGGAAATAAAAAGTAATCATTTTGACTCCAGATCAGGAGTGGGTAAAGACAGACTGGTGATCTGATCTATATTATATATGCATACTTTAGATAATGCCTCTCTGAGGACCATGTTGCAAAGTTCCCAATTTGCAGTATTGTAGAACTCCTCAGCATTAGATCACCCCATTTACTCCTGTATACTCTTTCCATGCCTTCCTGCTCTTTGCCTGGCAAAGCCATTCACAAAACATATTTGACAGTTGGGGCCTCATTCTAAAATCACCAGATACCAAATGTACGACAGTTTTTTCCTGCTGCCACCACTAAGTATAAATGTTTATACCTTAAGTAATGTAGTCACGGAGGGTATGTACATTTTTCACACTACATCCATATTTTTATTACACTTTCACATTGAAATAATATTTTATGGCAAACTATTACAGGGGGACACTGGCGAGATAGACAATACCAGAAACACATCGGGTCAGGTGGGGTTTTATTGTTATTCCTCTATATACGTAGGAAAGTAATGCCATTTCTCCAGGACCACTGGTGCAACACATAGCAGTACATAAGACTACATAAAGTGCAAATACCCAACAGTGTGAGACAAGTGCAGGACAATAAATACACAGGACAATAAATACACTGAACAATAAATACACAGGACGATGAACACATGGGACAACAGAGCAGGGTTGCATGGGAAAAAACTAAAAATCCTACAGTCCTGGATTTATTGGAGGATCATCTCTGAATCTTCTCACAATGTAAATGTCAGTCCGATGACTCCTACAGCGATGATCAATCCTAGTAGAACAGGCCGCACTGTAACTTCAGCGCTGTTGGTGGTTGTTAACTCTTGTAGCCCTGGTGAAAACATCATAACTTTTTAAATAAAAGGACATTTTCAAAGCTGTAGATGAGAAACTGTGCAGCTGTGAACACTAAGAGGAATTTATGTGTCGGTTTGGTCTTTTCACGCTACCTGACATCACGGAGACTGACTATACAGTACATCAGTACAAACAGTACAAAGTGGGACTGCATTTTCCAATAAAAACTCAAACTAGACTGGAATGTTCCCTCAGCTCACAGGAAGTATCAACAAAACCATTAGCTTTCAGTTTTCGAGGTTTTTAAGGAAGATCGGAATAAGGGATAAACTTACCTTCTACCTTCAGTAAAACAGCTCGCGGTTCTCCGTCCTGAGATTCATCATGGATCAGACACTGATATACTCCTGCATCAGACAGGCGAACTGAACCGATGTGAAGAGAGAGATCACCGTCTAGAAAGCCTTCTACTGACATCATAAGTCTGCTTTCTGATGCTTCATCGGTAGTCACTGATCTGTTTGCATGAGTGTACAGCAGAACCTTTTGTCCATCTTTCTTCCATTTGACGTCTTTAACATCTCGTCGAGTGTCTCCGTAGCACGGGAGGATGACGTTCTCCCCCTCGAAAGCCTTTACGCCCGTCGGAACTGTCGGGCAAAAA
>NC_030428.2:26890000-26895000 GCF_001660625.3 Ictalurus punctatus
GTGTAATTACTCCTTGTTTTAGTGAAACAGGAAGTTGTCCAAAATCAATTGATTCTTTGAAAACAGGAAGTTAAAAGGGTTCAGGATCATTACAAAATGCGTTAAAAACTCCTCCGTCAATCCGTCAATTCCAGGAGACTTATTGTCTTTAAGACCGTTTATACAATCTGTAACTTCCTGAATGATGAACTCTTTATCACGTGAATTACTGAAATCCGCTCTAATCTGATTAATATTGGCTGTTAAATTGATAAGGGAAAAAAAAATCTATATTATTGGGTTGATTAAGTGAACTGTGTAGATTACTATAAAACTGAGTACCAAAGTTACCTACGTCCTTAGGAGTCTCCATAGCAACACCGTTTATTATTAATATGTTCATAGAGGTTATTTCCCTATTTCTTTTTTCGTTAACTGAAAAAGTATTTGTTTTTTTCCTCCTGTTTCCATCCATTTTTGTCTTGACCTAACAAAAGCAGCTCTAGCTTTCTCAAACTAGTTTTCATCAGTGGAGTTTAAACAAAAACGTCCACTAATGTGTTTGTTAGTGTTTCGTAAAAATAACATAAAAAGGCAGTAGTGGAGCAAAAGGAGGCAATTTTATTTTGATGAAAATAATTTAAGTCATAAAACTGCAATCCAAATATTTCATTTTTATAGGCTTCACAAAAAAAGGAAGAAAAGGACAAATAAATAATAGAATCCTTCGCATGTGAAATAGTGGAAGCATAGAAAATAAACATTTATATGAGGTTATACATTGAGAGTAATTTCTGACATTTCAAAGATTTTTTTGTGCCCATCATAGACATAACATAAGAATTATATTCTACCAAACAAAAAATCGACCGTAGAGGATTCTTGCATATTTTTTGTATTTGTGATTTAAAAAAAATCACCAAGAATAATACATAAATGAGCAATGTACTGAATCCGAGAGTTTGTGTTGTAATACAGAAAAATTATATTGAAAGTGTTATATTCTGTTATTAATTTTTTTTCTGAGAGACAGGTAAAACTCCCTAAAAGGTAAGTGCACAGAGCGCTGTGAGCAGGAAATGAATGATAAGGGTAAAGGCTGAAAAATCCAAGTGGAAGATATTTTGACTCACTTCTACAGCAATAAAAATATTACTAACAATAATAAAAAAGCGAGAGCTAATACTCTGTCAGCTGACTCCAAAACACTTCTATAAGTCGCTCTGGATGAGTGCGTCTACCGAATGCTGCAAAAGTAATAAACATAAGCAATTTAGATACAGTGCTGTGAAAAAGTATCCGTCCTGGTTTCTTCTGTTTTTGTGTATATCCCATAATAATTGTTTCAGAAATGAAAAGAAAATCTAAGAAAAAGCAAAGGCAACCTGAGTAAACACACAATACAGTTTTTAAATGTTCATTGTTAGACTTTCCTCGAATTTTACAGTTACTCACCACAAAAAAGCCCAGTAAAATACCATATATATTATTTAGGGTTGGCTACTGTAATATGCACTGCATTATGGGTATTTTTTTAATGAAGTTTACAGTAACTTACTGTACATGTGAATTTGCAGTACTTTACTGTTTACACAAACGCAGTAGTGCTACTGTAAATGAAGAAGACAGATTTCTTAAGTGTGCCACCCTGGAAATTCTTATTAAAGTCATTTACCTGGGAACCAAACATTTAGCTAATTAGTTAAAACATTTTATAACTCAAATATACAAAGAAAAGTAGCTTATTATGGTTTCTTTCTAGAACCACACAGTAGATTATATCTGCAATAGCTGGAAACAGTCATGCAGGAAATAAGGGACATGAACGCATTCACTTGTGCATTACAGATGTTCCACAGTGATCACAGCAACAAGGAACCTGGATTGCTACTGAGTAGCCTATTATACACTTCATAACAGCCAGAATGAACTTTATGACTGCCTGTGTGACAGTGTATATGCTGGTTTGGCGTATGGTCTTTGACTTTAATGGAATTAGAATATTACCAACATTTACACTACTATATTTACAATTTATGATACAATTTCCTAAAAATTTCAGAAGCACAATATCATAAAGATGACACTCCGGTTGCTGCAATTTGGCCATTATGAAAACAATTTAATATAAAATAAGCACATTCTTTTTTTGCCTTCCATTTAATCTTAAATACATTTTCCATACATGCAAAAAGTTAAAACATCACAGTAACATGCACTGAATCTTTCTGATGAGCAAAAACACACATATAATGGCGTTTCATGATAGGGCCAGTAGAGGGCTTCAGTACTCTATGAATTCAAATTTGAACAAATTTCTGTTTATGCATTTATGACTCTATTTAGAAATCATCTTTTAAAATAGCATTGTTTTAGTGTTGTTGTTTTTTTTGTATAATTACAATAATAGAAATGAAAACCTAGTAATAGTTGCGTCAATAAAGCATAAGATTTAGAAAGTGCTGCTCCCTCGCATGAAAGTAAACTTTCCCACAGTGGTGTGATTCCGACGTTGATTTGATGTGTTTCATGGTTTGTGCAGAATTTGGTTTATTTTATTTGACAAATAGAAGGAATTTGGCATTTTAAGATCATCCATAAACAGCGGCACTTGCTGTAACGTTAGCGGCATCTGAGCATGCCACCGGAAGTGTGCGATTTGAGCCTGCGGTCTCACTTTATGACAGAGGCGTTCAAACTATTACAGGGGGACACTGGCGAGAGAGAACCCCCCCCCCCCCCCCCCCCCAAAGAATGCGTGGTTACGCCCATGCGTCTCACCACCCGCAATTACACTTCTGTTGTATCCCTCTGTAGTAAGTGTGTTATACAGAATGGAGCTGGAATAAAACAATGATAAGGAGCCAAAGAGGTATGGGAGGAACTAAACTGGTTTTCAACCCGTGGCTGCTACACTGTTGTAATATGGCACCATGCTGTCCTTTTTGCACTGCTCACACATCACATCACTGCTTCAAAGCTTTTGTTATATGTCTACACTGATCATACCATACAGCTGCAATATGTATATAGTGTTGTACATATGCGATATCTACAGGGGCTACTTGTATAGTGGGACTGTACATTGTTGCTTGCTGTATATACTGCTCATATGCAATTGTGTGTGTGTGTGTATACATATACATATACAGAGAGAGAGAGAGAGAGAGAGAGAGAGAGAGAGAGTTTGAGTTTATGTCGATACATATTTATACATCCTGTACATACTCTTTATAGTATAAGTAAGCATTGGTCAAATTTTTTACAGTGTATAAAATTTATAGTGGTTTAAGATTTAAGTGGTTAGCACGTCCGCCTCACACCTCCAGGTTCCTGCCGTGGCCCTGTGTGTGCGGAGTTTGCATGTTCTCCTCGTGCTGCGGGGGTTTTGTAACTGTAAGTGACTAGTCAACTTAATCCTTTACATGGTATTCATAAGGTGCCATAACTTTCTGCTACTCTATGGATCATGCTGAAGTTTGAACAAAATGGTTTGACTTAATATCCGCAGCAGTGGTGTACAAGCCATTTCTTCCTAATTTGTTTATTAACTTTTACTGAATGCCTAAATGGAATAAAAATTACTTGCCAGATTCAGATACCCATAATCAAATTATTCTAAAGTATGAGTTCATGTTTATGTCTCAGTGTTTGTTCCATGCCACAGTAGTTTACTCAAGTTGTCTCAGTGTCTTTGTTTCTCAGTTCGTTGCTTCAATAAAAGTCATTATCTGCACCTGCTTCTGGCTCGACCACGACACGTGACAATCATCAATAACTGTACTATCATTTCCAATAAAATGCATTTAATATGGAAAAATATATTCACTGAAATTTTTCAGAGACTTTTTTACACTAGTTTACACTAAATGTCTAATATTCTGTTCTGGTGGAAATTTGCCTTAACTGTTCAAGTAATTTGGAACCTTTAAAAATAACTCGACTGCTTCTATACCTTTGGCTTATAGTGTATATGACTGCTCCCTGTCATAAACCCATACAAGGAAATAAAAAGTAATCATTCTGACTCCAGATCAGGAGTGGGTAAAGACAGACTGGTGATCTGATCTATATTATATATGCATACTTTAGATAATGCCTCTCTGAGGACCATGTTGCATAGTTCCCAATTTGAAGTACTGTAGAACTCCTCAGCATTAGATCACCCCATTTACTCCTGTATACTCTTTCCATGCCTTCCTGCTCTTTGCCTGGCAAAGCCATTCACAAAACATATTTGACAGTTGGGGCCTCATTCTAAAATCACCAGATACCAAATGTACGACAGTTTTTTCCTGCTGCCACCACTAAGTATAAATGTTTATACCTTAAGTAATGTAGTCACGGAGGGTATGTACATTTTTCACACTACATTCATATTTTTATTACACTTTCACATTGAAATAATATTTTATGGCAAACTATTACAGGGGGACACTGGCGAGATAGACAATACCAGAAACACATCGGGTCAGGTGGGGTTTTATTGTTATTCCTCTATATATGTAGGAAAGTAATGCCATTTCTCCAGGACCACTGGTGCAACACATAGCAGTACATAAGACTACATAAAGTGCAAATACCCAACAGTGTGAGACAAGTGCAGGACAATAAATACACAGGACAATAAATACACTGAACAATAAATACACAGGACAATAAATACACTGAACAATAAATACACAGGACAATGAACACGTGGGACAACAGAGCAGGGTTGCATGGGAAAAACTAAAAATCCTACAGTCCTGGATTCATTGGAGGATCATCTCTGAATCTTCTCACAATGTAAATGTCAGTCCGATGACTCCTACAGCGATAATCAATCCTAGTAGAACAGGCCGCACTGTAACTTCAGCGCTGTTGGTGGTTGTTAACTCTTGTAGCCCTGGTGAAAACATCATAACTTTTTAAATAAAAGGACGTTTTCAAAGCTGTAGATGAGAAACTGTGCAGCTGTGAACACTAAGAGGAATTTATGTGTCGGTTTGGTCTTTTCACGCTACCTGACATCACGGAGA
>NC_030428.2:26900000-26955000 GCF_001660625.3 Ictalurus punctatus
GTGTGTGTGTGTGTGTGTGCGCCCTGCGATGGATTGGCACCCTGTCCAGGGTGTACCCCGCCTTGTGCCCCATGCTTCCTGGGATAGTCTCCAGGTTCCCCGTGACCCTGAAGAGGGAGTAAGCGGTAGAAGATGGATGGATGGATGGATTGATTGATTCTGTAAAACTTTAAAATACAATTTTGCTCAGCTGTGAATATGATTTCACTTTGATTTAATTTCCAAACAGTTAAATAGTTACTTATTACTTGTATATCATTGCTCAGAACTACATCTATAAGTCTATTTATATTTATGATGTTAATTTTAACACTTTAAGTGATTTTGCATTGGCCATCTCTAAAATAAGTGATTTAATATCTTCACTGCACTGTTAGCTATGCGATGCACTTCGTTATTGTCACTGACGTCAATTTTACCACATTTGTGAATGTCAGACGTCAAGCATTAAACACGATTATTTCTACAGTCTACACCTGTATTCTTCATGGTTTCTTCATTCATGATTGTCTTTTTTCTGATTGGTTCATATTTTCCTCCTGAAGCTCTTTGTAAAGTTTTAAAATTTGTTAATTTCTCCAGTATTTGTTAAAACGTATATAACTGAAATAATATATTTTTATGACAAGTCTAAGTTTACAGTGAATTATTTGACACCCAAAAGTAAGGTGTTTTTTTGTTTTGTTTTTGTTTTTTACACAAAAGTTTCCACTTACCTCTGTTGAAATAGTACGTGTTATATGTTTAATTTAATATGAAACCCATTTAAAAAAATTTCAGTTAAAGACAAAGATTGAGTTTGAAGTTTTATTTTTTTTATTGCATGAGATAAAATGTGTTTTTTTAACCTTCATACTCGAGTCAAAACAGGTATTTTTAGCAAACAATTTCAGAGCAAAAGCAACAAGCAAAGCAATTTTAAAAAAGTTGACACATGAACCAAATGACGTTCCAGTCACAGAGGTAACTTTTAACATGAAAATGAATAAAAGCTAAACTTCTCAACTTAAATGTAAATAAAGTATTCTGAAACATAACATGAAATTAAAATAAATAAATGTAACATTTAAAACCCTTTGTCATATATCAATGAGGGAACTCTGGACTTCATTTCCCAGCAGCCACTGCAACATATTACATCCTTGTCACATGACCACCTGCACCTGATTTACGTTTCGGTTAAGGAGCGCACTAGTATATATGCCACTGTTTGCACTGCTTTCTTTGTCTCACGTAATTGAACATAAAATGAAATATAAATGTCAAAGTTATGCATGTCAAAAGAAATGAAACTTTATTTAAAAACAAAGTCATGCACAAGTATTTTAACTTCTGTGTTACATTTTAAATAAAACCTCTCAACTTTTTATTTATAAAATATTTATTTGTTATTGACGATCCTTTTTTCCACTTAATGTTTTCTTCTTTAATATATCTTTTGCTGCATTTATCTTTTACATTTACAATATTAATTATCACCAATTAAATCACACCGCTACCAGTAGGGTGGGGGGTGCGGGGGGGGAGGGGTTGGTTTACATTAACAGAGGAATATTCATAATTTCGGAGCAATGAAGCAACTTTACTTGGGATTGCATCAAAGAAAACTGACATTAAGAGAAAATGAATGCCACCCAGACAATTAAATATAAAGTTGGGGAATATATTCCATACTCTATCTTTTTTAAAAAAAATTTATATACATATTCAATTGTCTATTTTATCTTAAAAACATTATTGAGGTCTGTAAAATGTAAAACTTCGAGCCCAGATTTCTATGTGTAACTTTATTTAATCTTTGCTAGGTTTTAGTATAAGTGTAATTACTCCTTGTTTTAGTGAAACAGGAAGTTGTCCCAAATCAATTGATTCTTTGAAAACAGGAAGTTAAAAGGGTTCAGGATCATTACAAAATGCGTTAAAAACTCCTCCGTCAATCCGTCATTTCCAGGAGACTTATTGTCTTTAAGACCGTTTATACAATCTGTAACTTCCTGAATGATGAACTCTTTATCACATGAATTACTGTTGTGGATAAAAAATGTCATAAAATAAACATAAGGGAGACCTAGCATCCAGAAAAAGCGAGAAGAAGGAAAAACGGGCACCTAGACATACAGAAGCGGTTTTAGTCAGAGGTGGATAGAGTGGTGAAACACTTTAAAGATCTTTATGGGTTGTTAGTCAAAAAGTCGAAAGAAGTGTATGAGCTGAGGAGTGCTAAAAACACACACACACACACTCGTACAGTCAAGGGCGGGCAAGTAGACACAACATACGCACACACACTCTCTCCCTCATCCACACATGAATAACTTTAATAAAATCTTACAGTAATAGAGAAACTCTATAAAAACAGAATAGTAGGATATGCAGGACAGTAGAACTGTAATGATATTTAGAATTTGGAAGTACAGTAAACCGCTTTTCAAGTAGTATAAATATATATAAAATAATAAATATAGTGCAAATATGAAAATAAATTATAAACGAGAAATACTGGAAAAATATAACTTACTCATGATCCAGATGGTGAAGATTCTCGTCTCGCAAGGAAAGCCTTAATTTTTAGAGATCCATGAAGAAAGCCAGTTATAAGGGTGGCTGGGTCAAACTGACCCCCCCCCCCCCCCCCCCCCCCCGAGATAACGATAAGACCAAGGTCCCTGCCGGTTGTTTAGTCGTCTTGTCTACGTCATTTTATTTCCCTAGGTAATTGAGAATCCTGGTTTCTGATTCTCTGTGTAATTCAAAACTCTGGATTTTTATTTTCTGGGTTATTAGAAACGCCTGGGTTCTGATTTTATGTGTAAATTAAAACCCCTGGTTTCAATTCTATGTGTAAGTGAAATAGGCCTTTTCTGGAACATAAGAGTAAGGTAAATGAGCTCTTTTTTAACCCTATTGGTAGTGAGATCATAGTCTTCTTGAAACATATGGGTTATTTAGTGTGTAAGTACATTATAAATACTGGAGCTTAAGCTCAGGGTATTAGGATCACTTTTGAGAATTCTCATCGGTGTGGATCTCTTGTGGTGGAATGGAACAATAAAGCTGGACCCTTGCTTCTTCTCACTCACGGCTGGTGTATTTTTTCTATCTCCAACTGGGCTCAGAGGTAAATGTGAGTATTGGCTTCTAAGTTGAGTTTTAAATGTTTTTGGGTAATAGGCTAAATTTGAGCCAACATTACTGAAATCCGCTCTAATCTGATTAATATTGGCTGTTAAATTGCTAAGGGAAAAAAAATCTATATTATTGGGTTGATTAAGTGAACTGTGTAGATTACTATAAAACTGAGTGCCAAAGTTACCTACGTCCTTAGGAGTCTCCATAGCAACACCGTTTATTATTAATTTGTTCATAGAGGTTATTTCCCTATTTCTTTTTTCGTTAACTGAAAAAGTATTTGTTTTTTTCCTCCTGCTTCCATCCATTTTTGTCTTGACCTAACAAAAGCAGCTATAGCTTTCTCTTAATAAATATTATCTAGATCATTCAGTTTTAATAAATCATTGTCTGACATATTTGGGTTATTTTTTTTGCATGTTATGGACATTATTTCATCAATTATCATGTTTTCATTTTGTTTATTCTTTCTTGTAATGGATTTTCCATAAGCTAAGTTTTGTTTGTTCCCAAGTATTTCCCATGAATCTGAATCATAGAAGCCTGTTGCGAATACTTAATAATTATGTTCTTAACTCGCTCGCAAAAATCGTTATGTTTCAATAGATTATTATTTCATTTCCCTTCGTTATGTATCGTTATGTAGGCTTTGATAAGAATTTTCAGGGTGGTCTATAGATTTTGGCAGAGTACCGTACATCTGCTATCAGGAAAGCCAAATCAGATTATTACCTGACCTTATTACAAGCTCTCATTCTTATCCTGAAAGTCTTTGGAAGGCTGAAAATTCCATGAAAATGGATAATATCACCTGTGTACCTAATTACTGTATGCTTGGTGAGAGAATAACCTCTGAACAAAAAGAGAGTCTGTTTAGAATTTAACAAGCGCCATTATTAGTGATCATGTGCCCCCTGCTGGCCATAGACCTAAATTAAATTAATAAGCTCAAAAGACACACACACACACCACTGTCATTGTTCTTAATGTTAGAAAACTAGTTTGATCAGTGGAGTTTAAACAAAAACGTCCACTAATGTGTTTGTTAGTGTTTCGTAAAAATAACATAAAAAGGCAGTAGTGGAGCAAAAGGAGGCAATTTTATTTTGATGAAAATAATTTAAGTCATAAAACTGCAATCCAAATATTTCATTTTTTATAGGCTTCACAAAAAAAGGAAGAAAAGGACAAATAAATAATAGAATCCTTCGCATGTGAAATAGTGGAAGCATAGAAAATAAACATTTATATGAGCTTATACATTGAGAGTAATTTCTGACATTTCAAAGATTTTTTTGTGCCCATCATAGACATAACATAAGAATTATATTCTACCAAACAAAAAATCGACCGTAGAGGATTCTTGCATATTTTTTGTATTTGTGATTTAAAAAAATCACCAAGAATAATACATAAATGAGCAATGTACTGAATCCGAGAGTTTGTGTTGTAATACAGAAAAATTATATTGAAAGTGTTATATTCTGTTATTATTATTAGAGACAGGTAAAACTCCCTAAAAGGTAAGTGCACAGACCGCTGTGAGCAGGAAATGAATGATAAGGGTAAAGGCTGAAAAATCCAAGTGGAAGATATTTTGACTCACTTCTACAGCAATAAAAATATTACTAACAATAATAAAAAAGCGAGAGCTAATACTCTGTCAGCTGACTCCAAAACACTTCTATAAGTCGCTCTGGATGAGTGCGTCTACCGAATGCTGCAAAAGTAATAAAAATAAGCAATTTAGATACAGTGCTGTGAAAAAGTATCCATCCTGATTTCTTCTGTTTTTGTGTATATCCCATAATAATTGTTTCAGAAATGAAAAGAAAATCTAAGAAAAAGCAAAGGCAACCTGAGTAAACACACAATACAGTTTTTAAATGTTCATTGTTAGACTTTCCTCGAATTTTACAGTTACTCACCACAAAAAAGCCCAGTAAAATACCATATATATTATTTAGGGTTGGCTACTGTAATATGCACTGCATTATGGGTATTTTTTTTATGAAGTTTACAGTAACTTACTGTACATGTGAATTTGCAGTACTTTACTGTTTACACAAACGCAGTAGTGCTACTGTAAATGAAGAAGACAGATTTCTTAAGTGTGCCACCCTGGAAATTCTTATTAAAGTCATTTACCTGGGAACCAAACATTTAGCTAATTAGTTAAAACATTTTATAACTCAAATATACAAAGAAAAGTAGCTTATTATGGTTTCTTTCTAGAACCACACAGTAGATTATATCTGCAATAGCTGGAAACAGTCATGCAGGAAATAAGGGACATGAACGCATTCACTTGTGCATTACAGATGTTCCACAGTGATCACAGCAACAAGGAACCTGGATTGCTACTGAGTAGCCTATTATACACTTCATAACAGCCAGAATTAACTTTATGACTGCCTGTGTGACAGTGTATATGCTGGTTTGGCGTATGGTCTTTGACTTTAATGGAATTAGAATATTACCAACATTTACACTACTATATTTACAATTTATGATACAATTTCCTAAAAATTTCAGAAGCACAATATCATAAAGATGACAGTCTGGTTGCTGCAATTTGGCCATTATGAAAACAATTTAATATAAAATAAGCACATTCTTTTTTTGCCTTCCATTTAATCTTAAATACATTTTCCATACATGCAAAAAGTTAAAACATCACAGTAACATGCACTGAATCTTTCTGATGAGCAAAAACACACACATAATGGCGTTTCATGATAGGGCCAGTAGAGGGCTTCAGTACTCTATGAATTCAAATTTGAACAAATTTCTGTTTATGCATTTATGACTCTATTTAGAAATCATCTTTTAAAATAGCATTGTTTTAGTGTTGTTGTTTTTTTGTATAATTACAATAATAGAAATGAAAACCTAGTAATAGTTGCGTCAATAAAGCATAAGATTTAGAAAGTGCTGCTCCCTCGCATGAAAGTAAACTTTCCCACAGTGGTGTGATTCCGACGTTGATTTGATGTGTTTCATGGTTTGTGCAGAATTTGTTTTATTTTATTTGACAAATAGAAGGAATTTGGCATTTTAAGATCATCCATAAACAGCGGCACTTGCTGTAACGTTAGCGGCATCTGAGCATGCCACCGGAAGTGTGCGATTTGAGCCTGCGGTCTCACTTTATGACAGAGGCGTTCAAACTATTACAGGGGGACACTGGCGAGAGAGAAACCCCCCCCCCCCCCCCCCCAAAGAATGCGTGGTTACGCCCATGCGTCTCACCACCCGCAATTACACTTCTGTTGTATCCCTCTGTAGTAAGTGTGTTATACAGAATGGAGCTGGAATAAAACAATGATAAGGAGCCAAAGAGGTATGGGAGGAACTAAACTGGTTTTCAACCCGTGGCTGCTACACTGTTGTAATATGGCACCATACTGTCCTTTTTGCACTGCTCACACATCACATCACTGCTTCAAAGCTTTTGTTATATGTCTACACTGATCATACCATACAGCTGCAATATGTATATAGTGTTGTACATATGCGATATCTACATGGGCTACTTGTATAGTGGGACTGTACATTGTTGCTTGCTGTATATACTGCTCATATGCAATTGTGTGTGTGTGTGTATACATATGTATATGTATACATATACATATACAGAGAGAGAGAGAGAGAGAGAGAGAGAGAGAGAGAGAGAGAGAGAGTTTGAGTTTATGTCGATACATATTTATACATCCTGTACATACTCTTTATAGTATAAGTAAGCATTGGTCAAATTTTTTACAGTGTATAACATTTATAGTGGTTTAAGATTTAAGTGGTTAGCACGTCCGCCTCACACCTCCAGGTTCCTGCCGTGGCCCTGTGTGTGCGGAGTTTGCATGTTCTCCTCGTGCTGCGGGGGTTTTGTAACTGTAAGTGACTAGTCAACTTAATCCTTTACATGGTATTCATAAGGTGCCATAACTTTCTGCTACTCTATGGATCATGCTGAAGTTTGAACAAAATGGTTTGACTTAATATCCGCAGCAGTGGTGTACAAGCCATTTCTTCCTAATTTGTTTATGAACTTTTACTGAATGCCTAAATGGAATAAAAATTACTTGCCAGATTCAGATACCCATAATCAAATTATTATAAAGTATGAGTTCATGTTTATGTCTCAGTGTTTGTTCCATGCCACAGTAGTTTACTCAAGTTGTCTCAGTGTCTTTGTTTCTCAGTTCGTTGCTTCAATAAAAGTCATTATCTGCACCTGCTTCTGGCTCGACCACGACACGTGACAATCATCAATAACTGTACTATCATTTCCAATAAAATGCATTTAATATGGAAAAATATATTCACTGAAATATTTCAGAGACTTTTTTACACTAGTTTACACTAAATGTCTAATATTCTGTTCTGGTGGAAATTTGCCTTAACTGTTCAAGTAATTTGGAACCTTTAAAAATAACTCGACTGCTTCTATACCTTTGGCTTATAGTGTATATGACTGCTCCCTGTCATAAACCCATACAAGGAAATAAAAAGTAATCATTTTGACTCCAGATCAGGAGTGGGTAAAGACAGACTGGTGATCTGATCTATATTATATATGCATACTTTAGATAATGCCTCTCTGAGGACCATGTTGCAAAGTTCCCAATTTGAAGTACTGTAGAACTCCTCAGCATTAGATCACCCCATTTACTCCTGTATACTCTTTCCATGCCTTCCTGCTCTTTGCCTGGCAAAGCCATTCACAAAACATATTTGACAGTTGGGGCCTCATTCTAAAATCACCAGATACCAAATGTACGACAGTTTTTTCCTGCTGCCACCACTAAGTATAAATGTTTATACCTTAAGTAATGTAGTCACGGAGGGTATGTACATTTTTCACACTACATTCATATTTTTATTACACTTTCACATTGAAATAATATTTTATGGCAAACTATTACAGGGGGACACTGGCGAGATAGACAATACCAGAAACACATCGGGTCAGGTGGGGTTTTATTGTTATTCCTCTATATACGTAGGAAAGTAATGCCATTTCTCCAGGACCACTGGTGCAACACATAGCAGTACATAAGACTACATAAAGTGCAAATACCCAACAGTGCGAGACAAGTGCAGGACAATAAATACACTGGACAATAAATACACAGGACAATAAATACACTGAACAATAAATACACAGGACGATGAACACATGGGACAACAGAGCAGGGTTGCATGGGAAAAAACTAAAAATCCTACAGTCCTGGATTCATTGGAGGATCATCTCTGAATCTTCTCACAATGTAAATGTCAGTCCGATGACTCCTACAGCGATGATCAATCCTAGTAGAACAGGCCGCACTGTAACTTCAGCGCTGTTGGTGGTTGTTAACTCTTGTAGCCCTGGTGAAAACATCATAACTTTTTAAATAAAAGGACATTTTCAAAGCTGTAGATGAGAAACTGTGCAGCTGTGAACACTAAGAGGAATTTATGTGTCGGTTTGGTCTTTTCACGCTACCTGACATCACGGAGACTGACTATACAGTACATCAGTACAAACAGTACAAAGTGGGACTGCATTTTCCAATAAAAACTCAAACTAGACTGGAATGTTCCCTCAGCTCACAGGAAGTATCAACAAAACCATTGGCTTTCAGTTTTCGAGGTTTTTAAGTAAGATCAGAATAAGGGATAAACTTACCTTCTACCTTCAGTAAAACAGCTCGCGGTTCTCCGTCCTGAGATTCATCATGGATCAGACACTGATATACTCCTGCATCAGACAGGCGAACTGAACCGATGTGAAGAGAGAGATCACCGTCTAGAAAGCCTTCTACTGACATCATAAATCTGCTTTCTGATGCTTCATCGGTAGTCACTGATCTGTTTGCATGAGTGTACAGCAGAACCTTTTGTCCATCTTTCTTCCATTTGACGTCTTTAACATCTTGTCGAGTGTCTCCGTAGCACGGGAGGATGACGTTCTCCCCCTCGAAAGCCTTTACGCCCGTCGGAACTGTCGGGCAAAAACAAACCGTGTTCTTCGTTTTAGCTTTACTACCGCGCTTTCCTGTAAGAGCTACACCTGGTCCAGTGGCTGGTCAGACTTTACTACTGACACGTTAAGAGTGACATCATTTCCTGCTCATGACAGCAAGCACACTTACCAATAACTTTCAGTTTGACTTCAGTAACTGATTCTCCATTACAGCTGCACCTGTAGGAGCCGGCATCATTGTAGGCGACTGAACTGATCTTCAGGGAGAAGTCTCCTCTGCTCTGATCTCCTGGTACTGCAAATCTTTTCTGATAACGCTGTTCACTGCGACACATCCGGCTTTCAGCAATCACGATGTTGCCGGGAATGAAGCGGGTCCACCGACCCACCGGACAAGGTCCAGAGCAGGTACACGGGAAGGTGACGGGTTCATTCACTATGATTTCTCTGACGATAAAGGCGTGGCACTGCAGCAGCAACAGGTACACTAATAGATCGGACAGCAAGTTACAATAGACATTTCAACATCAGACACAATCAAGTCAGAAGAATTTCCTGTCTATCACTGATAGCTGTTTTAGTTCACTCTTTCGGAAATCATCTGGACACAGCATGGAAAAGGCTTTCAATCTTTTTCCTCCATGAGCCCCAGCCATCAACACCCCGGGCAAAAAATGAATAAATCAATCAGATTTTTGCCTGTTATTAACTGTAAAATAATACAGCAGCATGGTGGTTAATAACAAACTATAAAAAAACAAGACAGTACATTTTCAATAATCTTTTCACAAGTTGCTCGTCTAATCTCTCTTTCTCCTGAGACCATGATTGAGTCCTCTTCATCACTCTTTTGGAGTTTATGTGATGTAATAAACCTTTTACTATGAATTCATTTTAATTTACCATAATGCTTGCTTACGTAATGTAATAAATGTTTTTGCTTGCGCGCGCGTGCTTGCACGCTCTCTCGCTTGAGCGCACTCACTGGCGTATTCTTGCTCCCGTCCCCATCCCCCCCCGCGTCCCCCCCATCCCCCGGTTCCCCCCCATCCCCCCCGCGTCCCCCCGGTTCCCCCCCATCCCCCCCGCGTCCCCCCGGTTCCCCCCCATCCCCCCCCGCGTCCGTTATACAGAATGAAAAACAGTAAATGGTAAAATGGCGCAGTAATATAGCGCTTTTATCCAAAGCGCTTTACACACTGTGTCTCATTCACCCATTCACACACACACACTCACACACCAATGGTAGCAGAGCTGCCATGCAAGGCTTACCATCGGGAGCAACTTGGGGTTCAGTGTCTTGCCCAAGGACACTTCGACATGTGACTCCACATGAAGAATGCCGGGAACCGCCAACCCTACGATTAGTGGACAACCCGCTCTACCAACTGAGCCACAGCCGCCCCGTGTAAAACAGTAATACTTACCAGACATTAAAACCGACTTCATTCTTTTTCCTCCTCAGAATTACACACCTACAATACACATCATCTCAACAGGTATTTAACATGCGGTGAGGAAGGACAACAAACTACAGTCTTCATTACTTATTATTACTTACTTATTACTTATTGTTAATAATAATAATACTTATTACTAACAAAACAATTCAGCAAAATAAATAAATAAATGAACTTACCGATGCAGCTGCAAAACTTTTCTCAAAGTCCGACTGAAGACTTAAACTCCAATCCAGTTTTATTTGTATAACGCTTTTAACAGTGGACGGTGTCCCAGAGCAGCTTTACAGAAATATATCAGTTCAGGATATTCATTTTAAATGTATGAATTCATCCCTGATGAGCAGACAGAGGAGACGGTGGTGAGAGAAATAAATTCACTCTGACTGTAACTCGCTTTTAAAGCAGAACATAGGCACAGAGTCAGTACCACCACACCCATTTCTGACTTGAGTGGTGTCTTGCTTTCCATGCCCCCCACAGGTAGGTCCCGTACTCATGACATTGGAGAACGAGAGGACAATCTGGTTTTAATCAAAACCAGATTTTGTGTGAAGGCAAGTTTTAGTTCTGCAGGCCTGACGGCTCTAGTATTACAGACATATAACAGCGAGGCTGAGACAAGACAGCAGGGTTCATTCTCTCTCTCTCTCTCTCTCTCTCTCTCTCTCTGTCTCTCACTCTCTCTCTCACTGTCTCTGTCTCTCGGTCTCTTTCTCTCTACTGTCTCTCTCTCTCTCTCTCTTTCTTTCTCTCTGTCACTGTCTCTGTCTCTCTCTGTCTCTTTCTCTCTCTCTTTCTTTCTCTCTCTGTCTCTCACTCCCTCTCTGTCTCTCTGTCTCTCTCTCTCTCTGCGCATGCGCGGTAGTGTAGCGAGTGTGGCGTGTTGAGCGTGTGAGAGCGGTCGGCGTTTCGCCAACTTTTTTCGCCATTTGATGCAGTTTTTTTTCTGTGTAAACATCTCGGATCAATTATTTGTGTGTGTGTATGAGCGACTGTGAAAGCGAGTAAGTGTGTGTGTGTGTGTGTGTGTGTGTGTCGCGTATGGCGGCTCCAAACACGCGGCTGTGTGAGAGTTTGACTCGCCGGCAAGGTGTGAGGGTGGCGTGCAGGGCGAGTGTGGAGGAGTGTGTATTAGCGGTAGGAGAAGTGGTGGGGCATGAGAACATTGTCTCTGCCTCCCGCATGAACAGTGCAATTGTAGTCTTTGTGAATGACGTTGATAGAGCAAACAAGCTAGTCCAGAAAGGAATTGTGCTCAATAATGAGCTAACGATGGTCTCTTCCCTAAGTTCCCCATCCAAAAAGGTTATACTGTCTAATGTCCCTCCCTTCATCTCCGATGAGATAATATCCAAAGAACTGTCTAGATACGGGCGGTTGGTCTCCCCCATAAAGAAAATCCCCCTTGGCTGTAAGTCCCCACTAGTTAAGCACTTGGTGTCTTTTAGAAGAATGGTTTTTATGATTCTGAAAGATGGTGTAGAGGAACTGAACCTAGTGTTTAAATTCAGTGTAGAAGGCTATGGCTACAGCATTTTTGTATCTACAGATACAGACATAAAATGTTTTAAATGTGGCAAAATAGGACATCTTGTCCAGGCCTGTCCTGAGAGACAGAGTGACCCTGGTGTTTCTGAGCAACCGGGGTAGGAAGTAGCTGGGCCTTCTGGAGCCGTTCCCCCTGCGGCTGCAGCTCAGCCCGCTGCTGAAAGCCCCGGAGTTGCTACTGCACCAGAGCCTAGTGAGAGCGAACCCCAATCTCAGCCTGTAGCCCAGGAACCCACGAAGGATATACCAACCCCAGAGAAGCCCTGCTTGACTGAAGTGGCTCCCGAGAAGTCCTGCTTGCCTGAACTAGAGAATCCTTGTCTGACTGACAAAGACGCAGTGGATTCTGGTGCAGAGCTGGAGATACCTGCGCTGGCAGAGGCAGGTACAGGGGTGCGGAGCAGTCGCTCAGAAGCACCAGTCACTACGCCGGGGGATGGGGGAGACTTGGAGATGGAGGACGAACCCATGTTTAAAGTACCGAACAAGCGGAAGAAACGAGGTAAGGGACAAGGGAGCAAACAGGCCAAAAGAGACACTAAAATGGACGAAAAAGAAACAGTGATGATTACATGTCAGATTCTGTTTTTAACTTTGGCTCTCAGGAAGAAAAGCGAGAAGTTGTATACCGTGCTGAGAGCATTAAGGAGTTCTTACGGAATACCAAATGGCAAAAGAACATTGTAGTAGAAGAACATTTCCCAGATTTGAAGCAGTTTATCCATGATGTCAAACATCCGGGTTTTCCAAAACCAGAAACCATGGATGACCAAACAGGTCCGCACACTACTCAAAGCCCGCGACGCTGCCTTCAGGTCTGGTAATAGAGCTCTGTACAGAGCTGCCCGTGAAAACCTGAAAGGCGGTATTAAGGAAGCTAAGGTGGCCTATAAGAGGAGCATAGAGTCCCACCTGTCCAGCAAAAATAAACGGGAGGTGTGGCAGGGCATACAGAACATCACGAACTACAGAGGCCGTGAGGCGACAACAGGAGACCTGAGTGCGATTCTGGCAGAAGAGCTAAATTGCTTCTTTGCTCGCTTTGAAACATCACAACAACAGCACTCATCTGCTCCAGCCCCACCTCCACCCTCATCTGGCCCCCGTACCAGTCCAGCCCTGCCTCCATCCCCTTCTGGTTCCTGCACCACTCTACTTACTGTGAGGGAACACGATGTTAGACGGATGTTTCTGGCAGTGAACCCCAGGAAGGCTGCTGGCCCAGACGGTGTACCTGGTAATGTGCTCAGATCATGTGCCCACCAGCTTGCCCACATCTTTACCAGAATTTTCAATCTCTCCCTGGCCCAAGCAGTCATCCCGTCCTGCCTAAAATCAGCCACAATCATTCCAGTGCCAAAGAAGTCGCCCACCACTAGCCTGAATGATTATCGTCCTGTAGCCCTCACTCCAGTTATCATGAAGTGCTTTGAGAGATTGGTTCTTCAGCACATCAAGGACTACCTCCCCCCAGATTTCGATCCTTTTCAATTTGCTTATCGTGCAAACAGATCCACAGAGGATGCTATCGCCGTAGCTGTCCACTACGTGTTGAGACATCTAGAGCAGCAACAGAGCTACGTACGGATGCTTTTTGTGGATTACAGTTCGGCTTTTAATACAATAATTCCGGACATTCTCGTCACCAAATTGGTCACCCTTGGCCTCCCCCGCCTCACGTGTGCCTGGATAAAGGACTTTCTCACCAACCGGTTCCAGACAGTGAGACTTGGGCCACACCTCTCCTCCACTCGCACGTTGAGCACAGGTTCTCCACAGGGCTGTGTGTTGAGCCCCCTCCTGTACTGTCTCTACACATATGACTGTAGACCAGTCTACAACAATAATCTTATCATCAAGTTTGCTGATGACACCACAGTGGTCGGACTTATCTCAAAAGGAGAGGAGGCAGCCTACAGAGAGGAAGTCCTAAACTTGGCAGCCTGGTGTTCAAAGAACAACCTGACTCTAAACACCAAGAAAACCAAGGAACTTATTGTAGACTTCAGAAAACACAACACGGAGCTGGCCCCCCTCTTCATTAATGGTGAGTGTGTGGAGAAGGTCCACACTGTCCACTTTCTTGGCGTCCTTATCTCTGCAAACATCTCCTGGACGGACAACATCACAGCGGTTATCAAGAAGGCTTAAACGCGGCTACACTTCCTGAGGGTTCTCAGGAAGTACAATCTGGAATCCAATCTGCTGCTGATCTTCTACCGCTCGTCCGTCGAGAGCTTGCTGACATACTGTATCACGGTGTGGTACGGTAGCTGCACCGCAGCAGACAGGGAGAGGCTTCAGAGGGTAGTAAGAGCAGCACAGAAGATCATTGGCTGCCCTCTCCCCTCCTTGATGGATAGTTACACTTCCCGTTGCCTCAGCAGAGGAAAAACTATCATTAAGGACAGTTCTCACCCTGGCTTTGATCTGTTCAATCTGTTGCCCTCAGGGAGACGTTACAGGTGCATCAAAACAAGGACTGGTAGATTTAAGAATAGTTTCTTCCCGAAGGCTATTACCATGATAAACAAACACATGTACTGAGTCCACAGCATATGTATATATTGTCTCAAAACTGTGCATTTCATAGTACCTCCCCCATTGACCCTAATATCTATCTATCTTGCATATCTATCTTGCATATATTGTATATCTTGTTTATTTATTTTGTTTATTTATCTTGTTTATTTATCTGTGTATTATCTGTTTATTCTTCTTGTGTATTGAATGTATATGTTTGCACGGAACAAAAAGGAGTGGCTCTTAATTTCATTGTACATATGTATAGTGACAATAAAAGGCATTCATTCATTCATTCATTCATTTTAGAAGGGAAGGAGCTTTTATTGACACTGAGATCTATCGTCTGAAGAAATTAATTACTAAAGTCAGCAGAGAAACTTCTGATGATGACCAGTAGAGTGTTTGGTGTGTTTCATATTAAAATGGGTTTTATCATCTGCTTGTTTTATCTACACCTTGTTCATATGAGTGGGATTCGTATTGCAAGTGTAAACATTAACGGGGCAAGAGAACATGAAAAACGTGTAAAACTATATGAGTTACTAACGCAGAAGCGTATTGATGTAGTGATGTTGCAAGAAACACATAGTAATGTCAATAATGCTACTAGCTGGATGAAGGAGTGGGGTGGGCTGGCAATTTTAAGTCACAATACATCAGTTAGTGGTGGGGTTGCCCTGCTGCTTGCTCGCAATTTTACTCCCAGTTCTTATACAGTAGTTGAGGTTTTAAATGGGAGGCTTTTAAAAGTAAGAGCTATCTATGAGAATGAGAGCTTTGTTTTTATTTGTGTGTACGCTCCCACCAGTGCAGTGGAGTGAATGGTTTTCTTAGATAAACTAGACAATGTCATTGCTGACTGCAACACTGCCGATATTTTAATTCTGGGTGGGGATTTTAACTGCACAACAGACAACTTGGACAGGAACCACACAGAACCTCATGTAGCCTCCCGTAAGCGCCTGTGGGAGATGATGGAGGCTCACGAACTGATTGATCTTTGGAGAAATTTAAATAGAAACCAGAAGCAGTACACGTGGGCCCACTCCATAGACAACACACTCTCCCTGGCAAGACTAGATCGCTTTTATGGTTTTAAACAACAGCTGACACTTTTTACTAAATCTTTTATTGTTCCAGTAGGCCTCTCTGATCACAGTATGGTGCAGTGTATTGTCAGTAAAGAAAATGTAAAACCAAAAAGTGCATACTGGCATTTTAATACTGCACTTTTAGAGGATACTAATTTTAGAGAATCTTTTATTTATTTCTGGAATGTTTTTAAATATGAAAAGATGGCTTTTAGTTCTATACAACAGTGGTGGGATGTGGCCAAAGCTCAAATTAAGGCATTTTGTCAACAGTACACTCTTAATGTCACGAGAGACATTGTCAGATCTCTGAA
The DNA here is from genome assembly GCF_001660625.3 of Ictalurus punctatus. Classification (NCBI taxonomy): domain Eukaryota; kingdom Metazoa; phylum Chordata; class Actinopteri; order Siluriformes; family Ictaluridae; genus Ictalurus; species Ictalurus punctatus. Next base: position 26,916,040 of record NC_030428.2, read on the forward strand.
AGCTTTGGAGACTGGAATAGTGGAACTCCAGTGTTTGGAGACCACAGGAGATCGAGGGCAGATTGAAGCCCTCAAAAGTAAAAAAGCTATAATGAATGACCTGTTGGGCATCACAGCACAGGGGGCGCTGGTCCGCTCACGCTTTAAAAGCATGAATGAGATGGATGCTCCTTCTAAGTTCTTTTTTGGTCTAGAGCAGAAGAATGGACAGAAAAGATTCATACACGCTGTGCGAACAGAATCAGGAGATCTTCTGTCAGATCCCGCTGAAATTCGCAAGCAGACAGTTAGCTTCTACTCGAAGCTGTACAGCAGTGAGCAGTCAGGGGCACAGACAGTAGAATAGAGCTTCCTTAAAGACCTGCCAAAACTCTCAGAGCATGTGGCCAGCGATCTGGACATAGAGCTAACTCTAGCAGAACTCCATGAAGCTCTCCAAGGGATGGAGAATGGAATGGCGCCAGGCATAGACGGTCTCCCTGTAGAATTCTACAAAGCCTTCTGGACAGGATGTGCTAGAAGTGTTGCTAGGCAGTGTGAAGGGAGGTGAGCTCCCATTGAGCTGCAGGAGAGCCGTCCTGACCCTCCTGCCCAAAAAGGGAGACCTGACGCATTTGAAGAACTGGCGCCCGGTCTCACTGTTGTGCACTGACTACAAACTGCTCTCAAAAGCGCTAGCTTCAAGACTGACTAAGGTATTGGAGCAAATCACTCATCTTGACCAGACATACTGTGTACCCAGCAGGTCTATACTTGATAATATACATTTAATTCGTGACATTTTGGACGTCTCCAGGCTATTGGGATTAAAGACTGGCCTTATTTTTCTAGACCAGGAAAAGGCTTTTGACCGGGTTGAACATGATTACTTGTGGAAGGTGCTGGAAACCTTTGGTTTCAACCCAGGTTTCATAGCCATGATCAAGACCTTGTACAGTGAAATTGAGAGTGTACTGAAGGTTAATGGTGGTTTGTGTGCCCCTTTTAGAGTCTACAGAGGTATTAGACAAGGCTGTTCTCTGTCAGGCATGCTGTACACCCTAGCATTTGAACCTCTTTTATGTAAACTGAGAAATCAACTTTCTGGTTTTAAGATATCTCAATCCAGCGCTTCTCTGTGTCTCTCAGCATATGCAGATGACTTAGTCGTAATGCTGGGAACACAAACTGATGTGAACATTTTAATTGATGTTTTGAAAGATTTTGAGATTTTATCTTCTGCCAAGGTCAACTGGGCCAAAAGTGAAGCCATTTTAGTTGGAGAGTGGGGTGGTGGGCAGCCCACATTACCAGCTGGTTTGGCGTGGAAAGAGGGTGGTTTTAAGTACTTGGGTGTTTATCTAGGCAGCACTGAGTTTTTAAATAAAAATTGGGAAGGTGTCGTTGAAAAGGTAAAGGGCAGGTTGAACAGGTGGAAGTGGTTGGTCCCAAAAATGTCTTACAGGGGACGCACGCTGGTCATCAACAACCTGGCAGCATCAACCCTGTGGCACAAGCTGGCATTTGTGGATCCGCCACCCAACCTGCTCTCGAACATCCAGGCCCTGCTAGTGGACTTCTTCTGGGACAAACTACACTGGATCCCTCAAAGTGTCCTTCACCTGCCCAAGGAGGAGGGGGGGCAGGGGCTGGTCCATATAGCCAGCAGAACTGCGACTTTCCGACTCCAGTTCATCCAGAGACTCCTCACTGGACCTGAGAGATTGGTATGGAGAGCAGCAGCTTATAGGCTGTTACACACAGTAGGAGGACTGGGATTAGACAGATCTTTGTTTTTAATGGACACAAAAACGCTAGACCTTGCTGGATTACCATTTTTTTATAGTGGGCTTTTTAAAATATGGACTTTTTTAAAAAAACAAATCAAGGGGTGCAGAACACCATACTGGCTGCTGGAGGAACCCCTGGTGAATGGTGGGAGATTAGATATCTCTGGTGTGACCACCCCATCATTATCCAGAGTTCTGGTCTCATCGGGGATTGTGACACTCCGGCAGCTGGTGAACATCGCAGGAACGGACCTGTCACGGGCTGAGGACTTAGCAGCGAGCCTGGGACTACGGTCGCTACGTATTGTGAACAAGCTCCTACATTGCTGGAGGTCCACCCTAACGTCAGAGGAGCGTGCTCAGCTGATGAACAATGAAACAAGCAAGACTGGACCTATAGAAGAGGAACCTTTTCCCCAGCTGGGCATCGCTCCAGATCTAGATGGGTGTGGTGGCCCCCTCCTGGAGTTCAACAGTGACATGAACATTGAGACAGTGACCGGCAAGCTCCTGTACAAAGCCTGCGTGAAAGTTTTAAATAAGAAAAAGCTGAATGGGAGAGTGGACACCCCATGGCGAGTTGTACTGGGTTTTAATGATGATGTTAAACCGAAGTGTCCGTAGTGTATGAATGGGTGTGTGAGTGTGTGTGTGTGAGTGTGCCCTGCGATGGATTGGCACCCTGTCCAGGGTGTACCCCGCCTTGTGCCTCATGCTCCCTGGGATAGGCTCCAGGTTCCCTGTGACCCTGAAACGGATAAAGCGGTATAGAAGATGGATGAATGGATCAGAGATATGGGGAAAAGCACAAGTTTTTACTAAAGACCCGAGACTCTTTAGTCTCGGGTCTTTAGAGACTCTTCTTTAATAAACCGAAGTCCATATAAAGGACGATTCTTATATCTTACTCCAAGAGTAAAATTCCTTTGTTACACACTCCTTCAGCAAAAGGGAAAGGATTTCATTGGTTCTCTAGTCCAGCGGCATGAAGAATCCACCTACTGAGAAGATAAGATGAACGGTGGCTTAGTGGTTAGCACGTTGTTGTCTTCTGGGTTAGGAGAGAAATGCGTCATGTTTCGAGGTAAGTAAAGAACAGCCGATTGGTACTTTAGAGTTTTGTTTAAAAGTGAGGTTTTCTTGAGCACATTTGGATTATTAATTCTTATGTACACTCTCTCACTACTAACACCATGCCAGTACTGAAGTCACAGCTATGTACGTGGTAAATCTCAGATTTGTCTTAGTATCTTTACACTATATCTTTTTTTCCCTTAAAGGATGCCATACAGATCCCTAAAAATTTAAGGATGATAAAAATATCTGAGAACACAAGGAGCCGTTATCTCAATGAATCAGTTACCTTCATACACTTGACACCCATGGTTAATAGTACACTCTGTGACCTATAGAGACTCAGAGACAACATTATTTGTGCACATTGGTGGGAGAAATGTATAACTGGATATTAGATTTTCTGTTCGGTTGAATGATGTTTGGCACATCCTCCTCTACTATATAGACAACAAGCAGGAGTGCAGGGTCTCCTTTGTTTAACAATGTGTAAATGACATCGTTATTCAAAAAGAACGTAATATGGGACGATCACTGAATGCTTACAATGGGGAAGTGTGGAAAAGAGGTCTACAGATGACTAATATTCAGTGAAATGTGCACTTGTGCTTCGTCTCCACGTTCTGAGATGGTGTGCAAGTCTTATCAACAATAAGCTCCATCAATAAGCTATCAATAAGCTCTATCTGCCACATCCAGTGCATTTATATTAAACGTGATTAATATTGGGTCATTTCATGTGCATACAGTACGTACAATAGCGGTGATATTAAATTACTTAAACCATGATTTTGGCCATTTCGCCAACGTCTAAGTCATTCGTTGCCTTCTTTTATGGTTTACGTCTTAATGGCTTAACGGTTAATGGTTTATTATATTACCCACAATGCACTTTTTAGGAGATAATAGTGAAACCTGACTGTTATATCAGCCTTCCTGTAATAAACTCTGTGCCATGTGGGCCGGACAGTCCCTTGTGTAAGTATTCACCCCTGTTGTTGTGGAAGTTCTACATAAATTCTTTTGGAAAATCAAACGGCATGAGACTTGCATGACTCAAACGCACGCTCACACCCATCTCTTGTATTTCATTTTTGTTAAACCACAAGATCTCACTCTGGCCTCAGAGCTTCACCCGGGCCTAGGCCAGCACTCTGAGCTCGACTGATATGTCTGAAGTAAAACACGCCTACCTCAGGACCATAATAATATAGAAATAAATAAAGGTGAAAATAAATAAATGAGGAAATAAATAAGTGTGGAAATAAATACAAAAATACATAAATAAGGAAATAAAAGTACTAAATGCTCAATATTTGTAATATATATATATATATATATATATATATATATATATATATATATATATATATATATATATATAAAATTTATATGTAGATTTATTTATGCATTTATTTATTTATTATTCTGGTAGTTTGGAGATTCCATGAAATACATTATATAAACAGGTTTGTCATTTGAAACTGTTAGATGATAGATTTTGTATTATATTCATAATGTAGCCTATTGTATTATGTATGTGTACTGTAGGTATTATACTATGTATGTGCATACGGATTTCTAAATGAATTAATTTATTTATCTTAGTATTTATTTAATAAGCAGTTTAGTTTAGTTTAGTTCAGTTTGGTTTGGTTTGGTTTAGTTTGGTTTGGTTTAGTTTAGTTTTTGTTTGGTTTTTATTTCGAGGTAGGAACCTTGGTTTGTTCCTCAGGGAAGATTTACCGAGTTGCACGGTTACCATGGAAACGGAAAACACTCACAGGGAGGAAGAGAGAAATGCGAGCAGCGGAACATTTTAAGATTTAGCGTTACCTTTTCTTTTCATTCAGGTAGATTAATACACCAAATATTTAACTTTCTAATAAAGAATTCAGAAAATAACTACGATACAGGGATAATAAACATATTTTTATTTATTTTTGCGCAGCTTGTAACAGGAGATTAGATTATCGGGTTCCTTTCACCCCTGTTACACAAGATTTATTTTAAATATATTATTGTTATTATTAATCATTTTAACAAGACACAAATGCATCTTGTGCGGGTTTACTGAATAACACTCTTAACGTGTATACGTTTGTTTGTTTTTTTATTTATTTATTTAGCCCTATCCACTTACTCAGTTGCTTACATGGCTATTTATTGACAGTTTGTTTGTTTACTTGCTTATTGACTTACTTATTTATTTGTTTGCTGGTTGATTTGTGTGCTTGCCTGCTTACTTACTTATTTACTTATTGACCTACTGACTTACATACTTACTTAGCTACCTGTTTGCTTCTTTGTTTGTTTTGTTTATGTATGTGTTTGTTTGTTCACTTGATGACCTGTTTATTACTTACATATTTATATGTTTGTTTGTTTACATTTATTCATTTAACAGATGCTTTTTTTTTTATCCAAATCGACTTACAAATGTAGATCTGTGTGAGGAATTTATTTATTTATTTATCCACTTAGTTTATTTGTTGTTTGTTTATGTACTTGTTTATTTATTTACTGATTATTTATTATATTTCTCTATTTATTTGTTTGGCTGCTTACTTACTTATTCACTTACTGATATGCTTACTCACGTGCCTGTTTATTTGTTTTTGTATTTACTTGCTTGTATGTATGTATATATATATATATATATATATATATATATATATATATATATATATATATATATATATATTTGTTTGTTTGTTTGCCTACTTACTTACTACTTTACTTATTTATCTACTTACCAACCTATTTATTTATTTATTTATTTATTTATTTATTTATGTGCGTTTGTTTACTTGCTTACCTGCTTATTACTTACATATTTATTTATAAGCTTACTTTTTTTTTTTTTACATACTTATTTACTTTTGTTTGCTTATATACATTTTGTACTCAATGCTAGTCCTGTGTGTTTAATAGCACACTGAAATATGTTGTGTTTTAGCACCTAAAAGGATTTATTAATTACAGAACGTACATTTAATACCTGATGTAGTGGCCTGAATATGTGTGTGTGTGTGTGTGTGTGTGTGTGTGTGTGTGTGTGTGTGTGTACATGAACCAAAGCCTGATTTTATTTTGTCTGTAAAGTTGTCTTTTCCTCCTGTCAGGATGGACTCCGAGTACCTGAAGCAGAAACTGGGTAAATGTTTGGTGGAGGCTCTGGCGGAAGTCGTGGAGCAGAGACCCATGGACCCCATCGAGTTTCTCGCTCACTTCATCTACAAATACAAAGAAAACATGGAGTACGCCAAAAAGGTAAAGAGGATGAAGTTCCCTTCCATAAGTTTTGACCCAGTGACGACGCTACATCACTGCACTTAAACCTGAATGCTGCAGGGGGTTTATTATTTCATGCTGAAGATGTGGACCTGTGTAGAGCTTAGAGGACACTGATTCACTGGGGTGAACCACACCAGACTGATAAAGATTCTATGATCTCGACTGTAATAGAATTGAAAGAAGACACACATAGTCTCTGTTATTCCGCTAGGGGGCAAACTAGAGTAAAATCAGAGCCGTTTGATTTTCCATAAGAATTTATGTAGAACTTCCACAACAACAGGGGTGAATACTTACACAAGGGACTGTCCGGCCCACATGGCACTGAGTTTATTACAGGAAGGCTGATATAACAGTCAGGTTTCACTATTATCTCCTAAAAAGAGCATTGTGGGTAATATAATAAACCATTAACCGTTAAGCCATTAACACGTAAACCATGAAAGAAGTTTAAAGTAAAAAAACTCACTACAAAAATAAATTGCTGTTAAAGATCACATTATTATGAAGATTAGTATGCCAGTCATTCAGAGTGGGTTTTTCCTTTAAGTTCACGATGTCTCGTTTTACTGCTTTGCCTCAGAAAGCTGCAAATGAGAAGCAGCTGGAGGAGGAGGTGAAGAAAGCCAGACAGGAGGCCGAGCATCAGAAACGGCTGAAGGAGGAGGAGTCGCGATTACAAGCCGCACAGGAGGTGAGAGACAGAGGACGAGAGGTAGCGTCCGAATTAAAGGGGAAATCCAGGAGTTTTCGACCTCATCGTGTGTGTGTGTGTGTGTGTGTGAGAGAGAGAGAGAGAGAGAGAGAGATTACCAGAGACAAGAATTCCACCACATTTCATATGTCACATGCATTTAGAAAAACAAACAGAAAACCGGTTTAACCGATTCAACCATCTGGAACAGAGGACAAAATCTTGCCGATTTAGAGCTCTATTTACAAATGACCTCTGAATACAGAATTAAAGCTACAGGTTTCACATAAACATCTGATTAGTTGAACATCTGTTGAACATCTGCCCTTAGACTTCCAGTACAAGTGAATTTAGAATAGACAGTATAGACACCCCGTTAATCTTCCCAAGAACAGGAAGGAGGAAAAACATACATTTGTGCACGTCTTCAAAAGTAGGCCTTTGTTTCTTTGTTTTAAAGCTCACACAGGAGCAAGTAGCTACACCTCCTCCAGCGCCACTGCAAGAGAGACCCTGGATGGCGGACCCTCCGAAGATGGAGGTCCTGATGGAGGCTGATGGGGTACAAGATATTTACAAAACTTCACTGCCATGAGATTTTGAATTTTGGGTTTACTCCTTCTCTGAATCGGAGACTGGTGTGATTAGTCATTATTTTTTGCCTTCCATCCATCCATCCATCCATCTTCTATAGCGCTTATCCTACAGAGTCATGGGGAACCTGGAGGCTATGCCAGGGAGCATAGGGCACAAGGCGGGGTACATCATGGACAGGGTGCAAACCCATCCATCGCAGGGCACAATCACAATCATACACCTATTCATACACTACGGACACTTTGAACGCGCCAATCAGCCTATCATGCATGTCTTTGGACTGGGGGAGGAAACTGGAGTACCTGGAGGAAACCCCGCAGCACGGGGAGAACATGCAAAGTCCGCATACACAGGGTCGTGGCAGGAGGTGAACGTGCTAACCACTATGCCACCGTGCACCCCGCTAGGCAATATGTCCAAACATATCCATTATTACCACAAATTCAAAGACAACCTGGCATTTTATGGGGGTGGTGGTGATGATAGTGGTAATGATCATGGTGATGGTATTGATGGTAGTTGTGGTGGTGATGGTGTTGGTGATTGTGTTGTTGGTGGCCGTGGTAGGGTTGGGGGCGATGGCGATGGTTGGGGGTGGTGGTAGTGATGGTGATGATGGTGGGGGTGGAGGTGGTGGTGGGGATGGTTATGGTGGAGGTGGTGGTGGTGATAGTGGTAATGATCGTGGTGATGGTATTGATGGTAGTTGTGGTGGTGATGGTGTTGGTGATTGTGTTGTTGGCGATGGCGATGGTTGGGGGTGGTGGTAGTGATGGTGATGATGGTGGGGGTGGAGGTGGTGGTGGGGATGGTTATGGTGGAGGTGGTGGTGGTGATAGTTATGGTGATGCTGGATCCCTCTTTACACTTCACCAGAAAGTGCTCTCTGCAGAGCTTCCCCGTTACACCTCTTCCTGCTCTTGTCTCTTTTAAAACATGGTCTTTTCAGCTCATACGACCGTCTCAGAATGCAATCAAGTCTAAATCAAACAATCCGTCGTGAAGGTGTTTATTTATGCTCACATCAGCGTTACAGAATTATGACTCGTTCCTCCTACACTTCATGTCTTCATTTTCATCTTTCACCAATCCAGACGAACGCCGGAACTGAAGCAGCTCCTCTAGAACCCACCACACTGCCTCAGGAAGAAGAACCAGAAGCACAGACTGAAGCAGAGACAACAGCAGAACCTCCACCAGATGCGGAGGTAAAGCGTCTAAAGCACGTCACTGATCAGGAACGTTGATTCCCGTCGTGTTTTATCACGTCTTGTATTTATATTTCTGCCAACTTTTACACCTCAGCCAAGCCATAATTAGGTATTTTCCAAAACGAGTACAAAACCAAGTGGATGGGGGGAAAAGCATCGAGAGGCTGTAATAACAGGCTCAGAAATGGCAAACAGGAAGAAAACTGCAGCTGCTTATGTGTTCACCTCCAGGATGTAAAGAACGCAGAGACGACGGATGTGGAGAGAGCGCCCTCTAGAGCTGTAAATGAGGACACAGAGGCAGCTGAGGAACCTGAGAATGAGCCCACTCTGAGGGTGATACTCCATTTATTATTGTTTTTACTCACTGTTGGAGAGGGAGAGAAAGAGATAGAGAGAGCTATCAGGAAGGAAATGGAAAGTAGTTCACATTATTACACTTTATTATCAAGCATGAACAAGAGAGACTGAACAGCAGGTCAGGAGGGAATCCAGAGAAAGATGATTGTGAATGATACTAAGATTATGCGATTTCTCCACTTTTTTTTTTTTTTTTTTTTTTTACCTCCATGCATTATTATTATTATTATTATTATTATTATTACTATTATTACTATTATTATTGCAGGATTCAGATGGCTCGATAGCTCCAGATGTGGATGATACAGTCTCAGATGACGCAGCAAGACATCCTGAAGAACCAGTGAGCGAGACAAATCCGAGTCAAAGCCAAATGGAAGAGGAGGTGAGGACACACTGTGATTGAAATGCTGATATTTAAAGTAGATCAACCACTGTGAGTATAAATGATGAAAAGATTTGAACGATAGGCTTTTTTCTTTTATGGTGAAAGATTCAGTCGGGTCAAAACCTCACGATGTAGGCGTTAAGGCCTCAGAGAGCGACGCAATTAATCCAGAGGTGAGGACAGTCTAATGACTTGGCTAGAGAAAGACAGAGTAGCCAGAAAGACGTCAAGAAAAACGCAAAACCACTGCATTTAACTGCACACTTTCAAACGAAGCTCATCCTGAAGCTCATTCGATTAGTAATCCAAGGTTTATCTGTCATAAAGACGCCTATTGGAATCTTTATTTAATAAGAATTTCACCGATTAACACGTTAAAGGAGTAAAGCACTGTCTGCCTTCTTCCACACACATGAGCTCACCGAGCCCCACGATCAGCTAGTGATTGATGGGGAGAGAACGTATGCCCCGCCCACTGAGAGAGCACGGGCAGTTTTGCCTCTCTTGGAAATGTCGAGATTCGATCTCTTTTCGTTCTCCGGACTATAAGGTGACCGCATTTATTGGCGCGAGACTCAGGAAGCCTTCGATGAAGTTTACACGATGGGTTACAGCCTTAATAAATTGCACATCAACAGGCTGTTTTTATACTTCTGGGTTTTTGCAGGATAATTTTACTTCTGCTACAACGACAACAACAACAGCGGCAGAATCAGTCGTCGTTTCTGAGAGTTGTTACAGAAATCTGTCAACTGCAGTGGAATCAAAGCACAAGAGCGGTTTATAGAAGCGTTTCAGTGAGTAGAGAGGGTTTGCTACGTGAACGAAGCTAATCAGACTCTCAAGCCACTCTTCAAGTTCCTCCTCATCGACTGCTAGCATCTGACTACCATGCCACTGTTTACTATCAAATAAAAACACTCCTCATTGTCATTACAGGTGTTAGCCAGTCCCTACCGGATTTCAGAGTTTTTTTTTTGTGATTGTTGCAGCCAGAAATGCTTGGTTGTTCTGCGGCTTTTTTCCATCCATCCATCCATCTTCTATACCGCTTATCCTTTTCAGGGTCACGGGGAACCTGGAGCCTATCCCAGGGAGTATCAGGCACAATGCGGGGTACACCCTGGACAGGGTGCCAATCCATCGCAATCCATACACACTCACACACCCATTCATACACTACGGACACTTTAGACACGCCAATCAGCCTACCATGCGTGTCTTTGGACTGGGGGAGGAAACCAGAGTACCCGGAGGAAACCCCCGCAGCACGGGGAGAACACGCAAACTCCGCACACACAGAGCAGCAGTGAGAATTGAACCCCCGACCCTGGCGGTGTGAGGCGAACGTTTTTTATGAATCCTATTTCTGACGCATCTTGCGTCACGTTTTGCTCCGTGCCTCCTGGCATACCTCCTGCGCCTACAGCGTGCTCTGCTGTGATTGGCTGAGATGGTTTAGATGAGAGATGAGGGATAAACCAGTACGAGAAGAATCCACTCTGTGACAGGATTCTGAATGGGACAGTGATCCTACACTTTCTACACTGTATTATAGGATTCAGGTGGATCGAATCCTCGAGACGTCGATGGGACGGTCTCGGTAGACGACTCAAAACAAGCAGAAGAAGAGGTGAGGACCGACGATGGACAAGTTTCTCCGGGTATTATGTGTGGAGTTGTGATTTTAGGATGATTTGTCTTGCTAGAGGTCAGGATTTGTTCTTTGAGTGTCAGAAATGGAGAAAACGTGCCAAAGGATAGCAAGGAAGAGAGAAATAAACCGACAGATATGAAGAAAGGAGAGAAAGGCTATGTAGTATGTAGACACGCTCTACTGACTAGACGCAGGAACCCTTCGATGAAGTTTACACGATGGGTTACAGCCTTCAAGTTATGGTAGAAATGATAATATTTCAAAGCCAGAGCTGTTTTGTTGACACGCATGATGTCACTTCCTTGTAGCAAGCAGGCGATGACGCATCACAAACTCTGCTCAAATCAACAGAGGAAGAACCGGTCAATCCAGAACCTTCTCTGATGCTGCAGGTGACACTTTACTCACTTTATTCTCAGCCTGTAGGATCACCGAGAGAGTTCAAGAGAAATAAACGAAAGCAAAGCGACAGAGAGAGACAGACAGAGAGGATGTATAAGTATTGAGTATGCTCTCCTTTGGAACAGGACGACGCCGAGCTCATACACACCGACGTCACCGAAGACCAATCAGCAGCTCTGATGGAGAGCGACGCTCCCAGACAGGAAGAGCCCGAGACCCTCACCAACCCGAGCACGCTCAAGGACACGGTGACGTTTCCGCTTGTCTCTGTGTCACTTGTGTGTTTAAGCGTCTTCTCTGCAAGCTTCAAGCCGTGGTTTGGTTTTGGTTTTTCGGTTCTTCAGCGTGAAGAACATTCTGTTTCTTTCACTTAAGCTCTTTTTCTATGATGGAAATTTAAAAATGTTCGGTTTTCTATGAGATTTTTCCACTGACTGGAATAATTGAGCTAGTATTTCTAATAACAATGAACCAAACACTAGATTAATAGCCTTACTAACAAGATTATTGTTTTTTTTGTTGTTGTTTTTTTGCAGGAGGAAGATGAAGAAGACTGAAGATGAGGCATATCCTCTCTAGACACGCTTTATACTATATAGGTTTTGTAATATAATATATTTGAAGGATAAGTTTTCTGAAGCAGCATACGAACGTGTTATAATACATGAAGCCGTTCTCTGTAGCTCATTTCTCACAAGATTAAATATTGTTTTGCGGGATTTGTGTTTTCCTTGATCCACGAATCAGGTGTGTCCGAGCAGGGGAAAAAAAACACTAAACTACGATATTCCTGATTTCAGAAGGGAAATTTAAAAAGTCGAAAGTTTAACTTGACGGATTCTTGCACACCATTTATTTGAAATATCGGCCATCGTGAATTTTCTTCATGAAATCTCATTTAAACGTAAATGAATGCGGTTTTACTTGCAAATGTTGGGCCGGTAAAAAAAAAAAAAAAAGGCTGGGTTTCTTACGCTCGTCTTATTGATAGTCCACATGAACAGAGAGAGGAAATCAGAAGCGTCTGATTTAACACGTTTAATACTAAACAAAACACGGCAATATACAAGAGCAGGTCACTGCGTCATACACACGTAGAGAATCAGGAAAGAGTCGATGTGTGTAGGTACAAAAACAAACAGTCTGTTAAGGTTTTTAAGTAAATCCAGAAATTATTGTGTGATGTAAACGGTACAGATGTTCAGGTCAGGTCAATACGAGGGAGACTGAATTCCCAGTCAGTGTCTGATATATTTCTGATTTATTGCTTTCATTATGGCGTTTTTAGGAGTTCAAGGGAGAGAGAGAGAGAGAGAGAGAGAGAGAGAGAGAGAGGGAGAGGGAGAGGGGAGAGCAAGGGCGAGAGTAAAGGAGAGAGAGCGAGAGAGAGCGAAGGCAAGAGAGAGGGAGCGAGGGAGAGCGAGAGAGAGCGAAGGCAAGAGAGAGGGAGCGAGGGAGAGCGAGAGAGAGCGAAGGCAAGAGAGAGGGAGCGAGGGAGAGCGAGAGGGGGAGAAAGAGAGAGAGGGAGCGAGGGAGAGCGAGAGGGGGAGAAAGAGAGAGAGGGAGCGAGGGAGAGCGAGAGAGGGAGAGAGAGGGAGTGAGGGAGAGAGAGTGAGAGAGACTGACTTATCAGTGAGTTAGGGAAAATGTGGTCCGTTTACTGTGCACAAGCTAATCTACTCTCTCTCACACACACACACACACACACAGACACACACACACACACACCCTGTGAGAAAATGCCAAATTGTGCAACACAATGTCTGGCTCCATGACAACTTACCAAACTGTCCGAGAATCGAAACCTCCCCAATCCCACGGGCCTTTGGAGACAAAAACAATCATGTAACATGGACTAAGTTGAGAGAACGAATATTTATATAATTAAGTAAAGATTTTGTTTAAGTTATTGATGTATCTTGAGCTATCCGCTACATTTACTTAAATACTTAATAAATAAAGGATTTATTTACATTGAAAAACATTCCCTGATTGGAACAGTTTTGTAATGAACCTGGAGCGCTGCAAATGATCCAATTACAGCTGGAAACTTCACAATTACTGAACGCGTGTGTATAAAAACAACAAAATAAAAAGTCAAGAGTGAGTTCTACAACTACTACTTCTACTATTACTGTGACTTCTAGTCTTACTGCTATGAATACTACTACTACTACTACTACTAAGACTTCTAGTCTTACTGCTATGAATACTACTACTACTACTACTACTACTACTACTAAGACTTCTAGTCTTACTGCTATGAATAATACTACTAATACTATTACTACTACCACTACTAATACTACTAATACTGCTAATACTAAGACTTCTAGTCTTACTGCTATGAATACTACTACTACTACTACTACTATGCCTTCTTCTCTTACTGCTATGAATAATACTACTAATACTATTACTACTACTACTACTACTACTAAGACTTCTAGTCTTACTGCTATGAATAATACTACCAATACTATTACTACTACTACTACTACTACTAAGACTTCTAGTCTTACTGCTATGAATACTACTACTACTACTACTACTAAGCCTTCTCGTCTTACTGCTATGAATAATACTACTAATACTATTGCTACTACTACTACTACTAATACTACTACTACTAAGACTTCTAGTCTTACTGCTATGAATAATACTACTAATACTATTGCTACTACTACTACTACTAATACTACTAATACTAAGACTTCTAGTCTTACTGCTATGAATACTACGACTTCTAGTCTTACTACTCTACTACTACTCTACTACTACTACTACTACTGACGTTGCTGCTGCTAGGAATACTACTACTACAACTACTACTGCTAAGGAATACTACTACTACTACTACTATTACTACTGCTACAATTACTACTACTAGGAATACTATTACTACTACTACTACAACTAAATCTATTTTTCAGGTTCTGTGGTTGGAAGGTTTCTGGAATAAAATACTTTATTAAAAAAAAAACTATTCTAATAAATAAATATCACAGCACATGCCTGTTATAAAATCGGTTTTACTTCTAATTATAGCACGCTCTTTCGCACTTGTCACCTACTTTCACTCACACACACACACACACACACACACACACACCAACCCCTGCTCTAAATACCATCAGTTATTTCATCACAGAAAGCGGTTCTCGTGTGTGTGTGTGTGTGTGTGTGTGTGTGTGTGTGTGTGTGTAGAGCATGTTTGATGTGAGTCATGGAGCTTGTGACCTGTTCAGTGGGAAATGTGGGAGTCGTGCTTGCTGAGGCTTTACGCTCTTTCACAGAACCCTGAGCTCCAATCATACTCAATGGAGGTCTGTGTGTGTGTTTAGGGTTTACTCTTTGGAGGGTGTTCCCATAGAGAAAATATAATTTATAAAAAAGGAAAGAAATTGTGTTACTGAGACCAACTATGTCTTTAGGCGCGTGTGTGATGATATTCATGTTTTTTATGTTTTCACTGAGCTCATGTTCTAACCCTGCCCACATGAGACAGCTCCTGATTGGCTGATTCCTTCTTCTTTATGCAAATTAGCCCTGGATTTTTTTGTTTAGTGTTTGTATATAAAGTTGTTCAGTCACGGAGCCACTGTTGTGACCGGGTCTGTGTGTGAGAGCGAAAGATGGGACAGATGAACTCACGGCCATGAGACGTGACTTTTAAAACTTTATTCAAACTCCAGCAAAAAGTGAGTATTTCAGATAAATAACTCTTTTGAGCTTAAAACAAACAAACAAAAAACTCTTCAGTCCTGAAGTTACAGCTTTATCTTTGACTGTTACTGACACTGGAGACTCCTTCCATTGATGCTAAATAAACATCTCCTTACAGAAAACGCCAGCGTATCAGTATCAACATCTATGTGAAGCATCTGCATGAGCCGTTACTATGGAAACGATAATGTATAATGTTAATATAAACCTCTGATAGTGTCCGAGCTGCTGTCTTCTGACCAATCAGAATCCAGAATTCAACAAACTTCTATACCAGTGGACTGAAAGAGTGAATATTTGGATGCATTATGTATGTCTGTATGTATATATATTACACTACTGGTCAAAAGTTTGTGGACACTTGACTGAAATGTTTCTCATGATCTTAAAAATCTTTTTATCTGAAGGTGTGTGATTAAATGTTTGAAATCGGTCATATAGACAAATATACGATCGTGCCGACATATTCATTTCTTTCATTATAAAATAGTTGTTTTTTTTTAAATGGACGACTCGGAGTGAAATATTTTCCGAAAAGCACCCGATAAGAGTCCGGCGTCGGTGTGAACTCCTTTAAGACTGTTTAAAAAGCATCTCAGGGAAATTCCTCAAGAAATCGGGTGAGAAAACGCCAAGAATACATTTCTGCAAATTCTAGGCAAAAATGGGGTCTACTTTGAAGATGCTAAAATATTAAACTATTCTGATTTATTCTGGATTTTTTTTTTATCACAACATAATTCCATCCGTGTTACTCCAGAGATTTGATGACTTTATTATTATTCTAAAATGTGGGAGAAAAAAATCATAAAGAATGAGTGTCTAAACTTTTGACCGGTAGTGTATGTGTATGTGTACGTACATATATATAATACAAATACTTATAGTTAGTTATGAGCAATGTTCTCCAGGTTGCGGGATCATAAAGCCTTCCTGTGTCTTATCCTTACTTCTTATCGACACACACTTTCTGTTGCATTTTGTCTCTTGTGGTCTGCAGTGTTTGTGAATATAGCAGGGTTTAGTGTGGATGTGTGGATGCTGGCTGTGGGTGTGATCACTGTCGCTGTCCTGCTGCTCAACACTGACCTGTTCCTGACTAAACCACAGCCCGCCTCGCTGGACACACTCGCCAACGCTGAACTGAGGACCACCACTGGGGGTGAGTCACACTCTAACACAGGTTAACACACACACACACACGTAGCCTTTGTCAAGTACTGCGTACAGCGCTATGATTAATTATTGTTATTATTATTATTATTATTATTATTATTATTATTATTATTAGTAGTAGTAGTAGTAGTAGTAGTATTCGAATGAGTTGGTGTGCATTATTATAACTTTACCCCCATTATACACAACAGGACTTTCCCCATTCAATTGTTTATTGTTGTGTTTTGTGTATTTGTGTTGTGAACACTGGAGACGCAGAGGAGAAGAGCTTTAAAGCGTTCACACTCTGGGAGAAAACCGGAGCCGTGATCATGGCCGTCAGAAGACCTGGATGATCTTTGTGCAGAGAGGTGTGTATGTGTATGTGTGTGTGTGTGTGTGTGTGGTTTTGTATATATTTGTGTTGTGTTGTTACACCGTACCAGTATGGTGTGATACGGAAACGTGGCGGTCTGTCCCTTTAAGTGACAGATTTCAAATGAAAAATCCGTATCCAGCTGGTGTAACTCACACGACTGCATTTAAACTGCCCTTTTAATAAACCACTGAAGAGCGAGTTCCTCTAAATATAAATCTGAACTCTTTGTTGTTTCATTGTTGGGCTAGACGCCAAATGTTTACGCCAAATTTCACACTCATTTCAAACCGCCGTGCACGGATACACACAGAACCGCAGAATTTACGTTACAGACCGAAATAAGAGAGGTGCAGTGATGTATTTCTACCAGGAGGGGGGGTTCCAAATCCCCCAAAGTTTCACACTGCATCCTTAACTCTTCGCTGATACCACAGTTTTATTCTTTTATCTCTCTCTCTCTCTCTCTCTCTCTCTCTCTCTCTCTCTCTCTCTCTCTCTCTCACACACTCTCTCTCTCACTCGTACTCTCTCTCACACTCACACACACACACATTCTCTCCAGTTTTCTCTTTCTTTTTTCTTTCGTTTACTATATTCCCCCTTTTCCTTTCTTTCTTTGTTGTCCTCTTTTCTGTTCTACTTTTCATATTCTTTTTCTCTTTCTTCTTTTCTTCTGTACTTTCCTTTTCTCTCCTTTTTTCTATTCTGTAGTTCTTTCCTATATTTCTCTCCCCTATTTCTCTCTCTCTCTCTCTCTCTCTCTCTCTCTCTCTCTCTCTCTCTCTCTCTCTCTCTCTCTCCCTCTGTCTCTCTCTCAGTTCATTTTTTCCATTTCAGAGTACTTTATTGGCATGATTGTTTACATACAATATTGCCAAAGCACCAGTATAGATAAGAAAGGAGAATTAAATAAATACATAAATAAAATAAATAATATAAAAAAAAATTATTCCTTTATTCTTTATTTGATTTTCTTTCTGTTTTTATTTTTATTTTGGTTTATTATTTGGTCTAATTAGTTTTTTCTTTTTTTCTAGCCTTCTTTTTTTCTCTTACTCCATTTTTCCATTCTCTGAATCTCTCTCTCTCTCTCTCTCTCTCTCTCTCTCTCTCTCATTTTCTTCCACTCTTTCTCTTCCCTTTTCTGCCTCTCTCTTTTTCTTCTATTCTTTTCCTCTGTGTTCTTTTCTTCCATTCTTTCTTATTCGCTTTCCTTTTTTCTGTTGTATTTTCCTTCTCTCTCCCCCTATTTCTTCCACTCCCCCCTGCTTTCTCGCCCTTTTCCTGTCACTCTTATTTTTCCATTAATTCTTTCTCTCTGTCCTTTTTTCTTTCACTATCAATTTTTTTTATTCCATCTTTTTTTCTGTCTGTACCTTTCTTTCTTTCGTTATGTATTTTATAAATAAAAAATCATCCCATTCCTTTTATTTATCCCTTTATCAGTTTTTAACTCGTAACCAGCGTAGTATATATTTCAGTTAGTCCAGATTCAGTTCAACTCTGAAATGCTCTCTCTCTCTCTCTCTCTCTCTCTCTCTCTGTGTGTGTGTGTGTGTGTGTGTGTGTGTGTGTGTGTGTAATAACAGGAAGCCTCTGAGCTGTCCTCTCTGAAGCCTCAGCTGGATGAGGTCGGTGTTCCTCTGTACGCGGTGGTGAAAGAGAACATCGGTACAGAGATACAAAACTTCAGACCCTACTTCAGCGGAGAAATCTTCCTGGATGAGAAGGTCTGAGATTCCCAAGTATCACTAAACTTTGCTTTTAATTTCTATCTCATTACGACGGCCACGTTTTGTTCAGAATAGCTCAGGCAGAGTGTAGTTGTGGACACATTTCATATTTTACATTTTACATTTATAGTCATCTTTTCAACGCACTTGTTCTCCAGAGTAGTTTTTTTTTTTAAATTATTATTCTTTCTGAAAGCAGGTGCTTATTGTTTTATTACTACATGGGATGAATGTAAATTTTTTGAATGGCAAAATCAGTAGTAAATAATTTAGACATTGTGACCACGTGTTTTCATTGTAACAGAAACCTAAAAGCATTCACCCTACAGTATCATCGGGACATCCTTAATTCAATTCCCGACTACGCCAAAGCAATCCATGGTCAGGAGTCATGTGAGCAAAACTGGCTGTGCTGTTTAGGTGGGAGGGGCATATATCTCTCCCCTGTCAGTCAAAGTGACACTAGTCAATCACGGGCATTGGTGAGTTCATGTATGCGGTAGAGGATGGATAGCACTCTCCTCCGCTACCCTGTACAATGCATAGAAACAAAGACTGAAAACTGCATCTGCTCATCAAATGACTCCTGATTCATTTCGAATGAATCACTTTCAACAAATTGAATCATGATGCACATTCTGAAGTCTGGTCTATAATCCCCCCTCTGTTTGTTGTATGCGACAGCAATTATTTTACACTCCCAGGAAGAGGATGATGGTGAAACTGGGCTTCACTCGTATCAGCGTGTGGAGGAACATCCTGCGCGCAAATTGGAAAGGTTACCAGGGCAACATGAAAGGGGAGGGGTTTATACTTGGAGGCCTTTATGTGATTGGTCCAGAGAATCAGGTGATGTTCCACCTTAATCAGATGACATGCTGTAAATCATCCATTTATACGATTTATTAATAGAATATCCGTATATTTATTTGCAGGGTATTTTAATGGAGCACCAGGAGAAGGAGTTTGGCGATAAAGCTGATCTCAATTCAGTGTTACACGCAGTAATGAAAGTGCAGAAAGCTAACTAAAGCTATCAGCGCTGATCTCAAGTCAGTTCTACAGAAAATGACGTGTACTACAGAGTAATCGTCTTTCCTTTGTTTTTAGTTAAATGTGATATACATCACTGTGCAGAAGTATTCCCCCCCTTCCCCTCCAGTGTACTTAATAGAGAATTTTATGTCATGAAGCAAGACACCATGTTTTTCTCTTTTTTTTTTTTTTGGCAGGTGTGTGTTTCTGGGCTGTGTGTATTTTCTATACTTACAGATAAGCCTTGTACCTGTTTACGCTGTGTTCTTTGTGGGTCTTTCTCTCTTATCCATGTGGTAAATGCATTGCAGTGTGTCTCTGTTATGATGCTGTAGGGTTTGGGAGCGTATTAATGACAGACTGACTCTAAACTCTCAACAGGAGCGAGTAGTTTTGATGCCTCGCTCTCCCAAAACCGACTGTAAACACAACAACACACACTGTGATACGGTTTATATATATGAAAAGTACACCGGTGCACTAAATCGAACACCATGGAAACAACTGGGGGGGGGGGGGGGGGGGGTGTCTTTAAAAAGTAATAATCTTATGATTGGCTAGCTGATTTATTTTTCATATAAGTATTCTTTGTGTTTTTACTGCAGATGTACTATTTTACTGTTTGTACTGTTTTGTGTTCACTACTTCATTCATATACTCTAAGTACTCTAGTATAAAACACACATTTACATTTATAGTTAGCAATCAAAAAGCACATTTACTGTATATTTAATTTCAAGATGACTACTGATCAGAAGGTTTGCGTTTATCTTAGTATATGTAATACAATGTAGTATTTTCTACAAAACACATGTGATACGTATCAATGCCTTTGTAGCAGGAGAAACACTACACACTTAATCATAAACACTGATCTGGACTAATAAATAGCTTAGAATATAATTTGGACATTATTTTCGTTCAGTTGATAGAGCTGCATTTATGAAAAAAAATATATGAAATAAATATTGATTGATAAAAGTTATTGGAGTTTGTGTATGTATTTTTATTTTTTATTTAATTAAACGCACAATTAAACCTGAATTAATTAAACCTCAATTTTATTTCCCCCTGATCTTTGAAGCGTAAACGTGACCGAGATGATTGATACACATTTTAACCAATAGTAATCTTGTAGCACAAAAGTGCCAACCAATCAGCGGTAGTAGGCGGGGCTTATGAACGGCCATAGGAATGAATGGAGCAGTCATTTGTCCTTTTCAGCAAAGGTAAAAAAATAAGAACGCAAAACTTTTTAAAAAAAGACATTAATAAGTTTATATCGATTGTGTTGGCGAGTGTAACAGCATATTTCTGTTTAAAAAACGACGATTTATTTGGTTTGTTTATTCGGGTTCTTTCATTTAAGAGCAACAGGTGAAGACTAACCTAGCGGTTCACTTGTTGCTTAGCAACCGCTGAGAGCGTGTTTTATTTCTTCCTCCTGTAACTTAGCCCTTATTAACAACTATTTTCCTGAAGTAAATACGGGTTTGATAAACGTTATTGGGTGATAAGGAGATGTTTTATACAGCGTATGTCCTTTTTACAGTATATCCACACGGATATAAGGTCTTCAGTCACGTTCAAGCTCCTGGCGCGTGCGAGAGAGACGTATAAAATACCAGACCGGAAGTCATTAACGCGAGATACTACAGGTCACAAATAATTTTTCAGATAAAAAAAATACGTTAATTAAAATAATAATAAATGTAATCTATAACATGTCACAATGTCTTAAACTCTACTGAATAACAAAAAATAGCAGAAAAGTGTTTATGTCAGGGTTTTTGTCCACTTTGAAACTTAGCAAGACGGTAAGACCCGCCCACTACATTATGACGTCATGACAAATTCGGTGTTTCATTTGTGTTTAATTAATTTTTATACATTTAAAATAATTTACCAGATTTTGTTTAGACTGTTATTCTAAAATAGTGAAAGAACATTAAATAAATTAAGTAAAAATGTATTTTTGCATGAATGACAGTCTTATCCAGAATCCTCTCTCTCTCTTGCTTTCTCTCTCTCACACACTTCTCTCTCTCTCTCTCTCTCTCTCTCTCTCTCTTTCCCTCTCTTGCTTTCTCTCTCACACACACTTCTCTCTCTCTCTCTCTCTCTCTCTCTCTCTCTCTCTCTCTCTCTCTCTCTCTCTCTCTCGCTTCCAGGTAGTGTTTAGTTTAGGTTCTGATCACCTAAATAAGTGCACATGGACAAATATCTGGGATTTTGAGGAGATAGAGGATGGAAATGAGGCAGGATTACAACAGGACATCTTGTTGACCCTTACACACACACACACACACACAAACACACGCTATGGGGAGTCCACAGCGGCCCATAACCCCGCACCAGGATCACCACAGAACCAGATCTCTATCTCCAACACAAAGGCCAGCTGTCGGAAACACCATCATAGAGGGTAAGACTGTGTGTTTGTGTGTGCGTGTGTCCGTGTACAATCAGAATCCAGAATTTAACAGAGCTCTGGTGTGTGTGTGTGTGATGCAGGTGATTTGCATGGGGAGACAGTGACAGTAACAGTGGATCAGACAGAAGACGGTCATTTGGGCTTCAGTGTTCGTGGAGGAGCCGAACATGGCCTCAACATCTTCATCAGCAAAGTGGAGTACAACAGTGCTGCAGGTGTGTGTGTGTGTGTGTGTGTGTGTGTGTGTGTGAAAGAGAGAGAGAAAAAGAGAGCTCCATCCATAATCATATTTAGAACTCTACAGAGAGGGAACTCTGTGTGTGTGTGTGTGTGTATAGAGCAGGCAGGTCTGTGTGTGGGGGATAAGCTCCTGGAGGTGAATGGTATCAGTCTGGAGAACATCAGCATGAGCAGTGCTGTGAAAGTGCTGACGGGCCACCGCCGCCTCCGATTGGTCCTCCAGAGAGTGGGGCGGGTCCCTGGGGTCAGATACACCAATGAGAAGACCACCTGGTGAGCAAATCACACCTGTTCTTACTCATTTACTACAGGCAGGAGTTATCACGAGGACACACCATAGCACAGAGAGACAGACAAATAGATAGATCTGTGTGATCCAGATGTGTGTGTGTGTGTGTGTGTGTGTAGGGTAGATCTGATCCACCGCAGGATGGTGGTAGAGGAGGGGGGCGTGTCTCTGTCAGAGAGGCGCACAGACGGTGCTCTGTGTCGTAAAGTTCACTTGCACACGTCTCTCTCACATCCCTGCCTCGGCCTCAACATCCGCGGAGGAACAGAGTACGGCCTCGGTATCTACGTCTCCAAGTGAGAACCTCTGTCTGTCTGTCTGTCTGTCTGTATATCTGCCTGTCTGTGTGTTTATCTGTGTATCTGTCTGTATATCTGTCTGTCTGTTTATCTGTATATCTGTCTGTCTGTTTGTCTGTCTGTCTGTTTATCTGTCTGTTAGTCTGTTTATTTGTCTGTCAGTCTGTTTATCTCTCTGTCTGTCTGTCTGTCTCTCTGTTTATCTGTCTGTCTCTCTGTTTATCTGACTGTCTGTCTGTTTATCTGTCTGTCTGTCAGTTTATCTGTCTGTCAGTTTATCAGTCTGTCTGTCTGTTTATCTGTCTGTCTGTATATCTGTCAATCCGTTTATCTGTCTGTTAGTCTGTTTATCTGTCTGTCTGTTTATCTGTCTGTCTGTTTATCTGTCAATCCGTTTATCTGTCTGTTAGTCTGTTTATCTGTCTGTCTGTTTATCTGTCAGTTTATCTGTCTGTTTGTCTGTTTATTTGTCTGTTTGTTTATCTGCCTATCTGTCTGTCTGTCTTCCAGTGAGTTTTTATGTCTCAGTGTGAGCAGCTCAATGTTTAAATTTCTTTAAATATATATTTATATTTATAATTGCTATATTTCTGTGTGTGTGTGTGTGTGTGTGTGTGTGTGCGCGCAGGCTGGACCCAGGAGGACTGGCCGAGCAGGGCGGGATTAAGATGGGGGATCAGATCCTGTCAGCCAATGGCGTGAGCTTTGAGGATATCACTCACAGTAGAGCCGTGGAAGTCCTGAAGAGCCAACACCACCTCACACTGACCATCAAGGTGAACACGCACGCACACGCACGCACACGCACGCACACGCACGCACGCACGCGCACGCACGCGCACGCACGCACACGCACGCACACGCACGCACACACACGCACACACACGCACACACACGCACACACACGCACACATGTATGCTCTGCAGTAAGATTATAAGGCAAAGCAGCATCTGAGCATCTGATCTTTGAGTGTAATGTACCCTAGAGAGAGTGTGTGTGTGTGTGTGTTTCAGGTACTGCATGCATTATTTACCATGCTGTAGGATCAGGTGCTAAGTGTTTAAAGGGTTTAACTATCCCTCTGATACACACATTAGAGTGCAGACCTGATCTGTGATTAGTGATAGCTGCGTGTATATGGGATTAATATTGGTGACCAGAAGAAAACCAACACATTGCTGAGTGTTGATTATCTCACACTTGTCTCACCTGGCTAGTGTAGCTGAGAGCTGCTGCTGCAATCATAAAGACTGTCCTGTGCTCATCCCAGGATTCACAATCTGCTCATACTGAACATCCAGTGAACTTCTGCTCCGTTAAACGCATTATATAAATTACAACCGAATTCGATCGAGTCTTGTTTGATTGACAGGAGGCGGGGAGATACCCAGCTTATCAGGAGCTAGTGGCAGAGTACAGCTGGCTCGATAAACGTAAGAAGAAACCCAAGTGTGGATCGAATCATAATTCATGAATAATGCTGTTGAACTTCGGAGACATTGTCTATTATTATCTTTTAGGAAGCAGTAGAGCGTTCCATTCCTCATCGCGGAGGTCGGACTCGTCCTCCTCTGCCTCCTCTCTGTCCTCTGGAACCCCCCTCAGCTCAGTCGCTGGTCTCTCCCAGGCCACGCTGCCTCTCTCTCTGCCCCTCAGGTGCCAGATGACCGACATGTCCAGCTTGACAGAGGGCCAGATTCTCACAGATCCCATGGAAAACGAGTTCCACGCAGAGACGAGTCTGAGCCGCGGCCCGACTGAGCTCCTGCGGGACTCGGCTATCCGTAACGAAGGAGGAGGAGGAGGAGGAGGTGACGAGAGAAGAGAGGGGAGGAAAACGTCTCTCCTTATGGCACTAAGCCGACCTGGTCCACCCATCCGCAGGACCCAGAGTCACATGACAGTCTCAGGTCTTCGAATGTTAGCTATGGCTCGTGTAACTAATCACAATTTGATCCTTACTTAGATCTGAAATGTGAAAAAGCTGAGCATATTTCCTGTCTCTCTCTCTCACGCACACACACACACATTCAGAAGAGGAACAGAGGAAGCAGAAGGGAGCAAGAGAAGAAGGTGGGATCTCCCTGCAGCGTTCCAAAACCTTCCTCGGCCTGCTTTGGAAGAGGAGCTCGTCCAAGGAGCGTTCCAAATCGCCATCCCGATCCGAACCTGGTCATGGTAAGACGCTGTAAAGAATATTTCGGCGTGAACGTTCGGGAAAAATAGTTTCTCTTGGACGAAACTGGTCATAATTAAGGTCTGTGGCTGAAGGTACGACAAGCAGCAGGTTGTCAGATCAGGAAGTGCTGACTCAGGTGGAGGAAATGGCCACGAAGCTGCTGGAGGAGGAAGACGTAGCCGTCCTCGTGGAGATCTGTAAGCGGGTAATAGCGCGTGACATCGCTCATCAGCCAATCAAACCCTTTCCTCTTTCAAATGTGTTTGGTGTATGTGAAGTTTGCTGTTTGTGGTTGTTCAGTATACAGTGGAGCGAGAGTTGAAGTCTCTTGTGCGCCCCCTGCTGGCCATTCTGGATGGACCGGAGAAACTCCTGTTACTGAGGGAGATCAGGTGGAAAAAAAAAAAAGCACACGTGCTCTCACACACACACACACACACACACACACACTCACACACACCTGCCATCAGGATGATCCCTGGAACATGAGAAGATATTTTCTGTCATTGTTTCCTCAGTATATATATTTATATATTTTTAAATGGTTTAGATTGCTCTAAGCGGGACAATTTTGACAAATGGTTCCCTTCGTCTAAGGAAACGTATTCTCTACCAGACTAGCTTACGTCTCCTCATGCTTTCTTCTCCTGCACTGATTTCAGACTGCTCGTCCCTAAGGAGGATCTTCAGCAGTTCAACAGCACGGTGAAGCCCTTCGAGGAGGAAGCCTATGACATATTAAAGAGACGCTCTCGTAAGTTGGAAAATACGAAGAGAGGCATGACTCTATCCTGTACTTACACTGAGACCTTAATTGTTGTCTATATGGTTGTGTCCCAAGCACTGAAGTTCACGACTATTTATTCTTATTAAAGCTAATTAATGAAAAAAAAAAAAAAAAGGGCATAACTATGTAGCTATCGAATCATAAAACATTCCCAAACCATGTGAACTTCTTAGTGGTCTCCATGAGCATGAAGTTTTCGAATAAATACTATTTTATTTCTTCTTTTTTCTTGCAGGACAGTCGTCCCCTCTGCGCTCCCCCAAGGCAGGCCACGCCCCCAAGCGCCACCTCATCACACCTGTACCAGGTAGGATTAGAACAGTATTATAAACTCTTAGACTCTAGACGCTCCATGGTATGTGCGTGTGTGTGTATATATATTTATATATGTGTGTTTCAGACCAGCATGGTGGATTCGAGCTTCAGGCAGCTGAGGACATGGACAGACAGAACCGGCTGCTGGAACAATTACAGCGTCTTCGTGCGCCTCAGACGCAGAACCAGACGGAGGAACCTAGCCAAGCGTCCTTCGCTCCTCTGCTGGACATTCCTGTGGACTCATATTCTCACCCAGATTCCCTCAAACACCCCAGATCATCTCCAACAATCCCCAACTGGCTGCTGACACAAAATCCACACTCTCCTCCCAGCGAGGACGACGAGCTCGAGACGACCTCGAGAAGGGGGAGGACTCCTTTCCGAAACGGACACTCGCAAAGCGAAGCGAATAAAAAAGAGAAAGCAGGACGTGATGTTTTCTTCACCGTACTGGACACCCCTCGTCACAGGAGGCCACTCCTGGCTCAGGTCTTCGGTCCACTCAGGAGATCG
The DNA here is from genome assembly GCF_001660625.3 of Ictalurus punctatus. Lineage (NCBI taxonomy): Eukaryota > Metazoa > Chordata > Actinopteri > Siluriformes > Ictaluridae > Ictalurus > Ictalurus punctatus. Next base: position 26,942,577 of record NC_030428.2, read on the forward strand.
CAGAGCTCCGAAGCGCCCTCTGTAGGACACAGCGGGGAAAAGCAGGCGCAAGAACCTCAGGAGTATGAACTCAAAACCGTCTGCATCAGCAAAACCAAGCGCTCACTGGGTGAGGAAATCTGTGCTGTCTGTTTCAGTAGCGTATAAACCACTCCGTGTCACGCTGTTATACGTTAAATAATCAGCGATGGGGTGACGTGATGAAGCAGAGTTACTGTTACCACCCTGAATCTGGTTATTTTAGAGTAACAGCACGTCCTGAAGTGTTTTATTCCTCTTACACCACGGTCATTTATACATTTAACATATCACATTTAACGTTATGGAACGTCCATAAACCTGGTTAGTTCCTGACTTACATTATAACAGTATTTCCCTTAAAATACAAACGATCGCCGTACAAGTCCCTGCGGACGAGCTGTCGCTATAGAAACGATACCTGAAAATGAATCGACACTGACCTTCTGACCAATCAGAGGCCGGAATTCAACACTCTGTGGTGTAACTGCTTTCTTGTCTGACGGTTTAGAACTGCACGTGCAATGACACGCTGTCTGAAATGAACAGGGATCAGTATCTCGGGTGGCGTGGAGTCCAGAGTGCAGCCCGTGGTCAAAATCGAGAAGATCTTTCCAGGAGGAGCTGCGTCTACTAACGACATGCTGAAGGTAAAATCGGTTTTAGAGAGCGTGCTGCTCATAGAGCACAGGTCAGGGCTTTAAGGAGATGTGTGATAAGTGGAGTTACTGCTAATCGATCATTTCCCTGTAACAGCACGTCCCGGAATGTTTTATTCCTCTTATACGACAGCAGTTTGACACCGGAAAATCTTCAGGACAGGAGTTCAGGCTTTACGGTTTCTCGGTAACGTGACAAGCTGCGTTATTTATTTATTTTTGTCTTCTTAACATCAAAAGAGAGGGAGAAAATGAGAGCGGTGAGGGAACGACTGTTTACGGCTGCTCTAAGGTCAGTGGGAACAGGGAAAATGTGCTCGCGTCACGTGTCAAACGTAACCGTAAATGGACGGAAAGTACGACACGTTATTTACTGAAAATAAATCATGATAAATGAATAAATAAATAAATAAATGGTGTTTGCTGTGGTGTAAGAGGAACAGAACACTTCAGGATGTGCTGATAATAGTAACGCCACTTCATCACACCGCCCCGTCCTTCATTATTTTCCCGTCACAGCATTGTAATGGTTAGACACTGAGTGATTTATTCCTTATTATTGGGAGAGATTTGGGTTATAGCCAAGGACTATACCACACAAAAGGTTAGTCATTTCTCTTAGACATCTAATTTTCTCTCTATTTATCTCTCTCTCTCATTGTCTCTCTCTCTCGCTCTCTCATATTGTCTCTCTCTCTCTCGCTCTCATATTGCATCTCTTTCTCTCTCTTGCTCTTCTCATATTGTATCTCTTTCTCTCTCGCACGCTCGCTCTCTCATATTGTATCTCTTTCTCTCCCTCACTCTCATATTGTATCTCTTTCTCTCTCTTGCTCTTCTCATATTGTATCTCTTTCTCTCTCACTCTCATATTGCATCTCTCTCTCTCTCATATTGTATCTCTTTCTCTCCCTCACTCTCATATTGTATCTCTTTCTCTCTCTTGCTCTTCTCATATTGTATCTCTTTCTTTCTCACTCTCTCATATTGCATCTCTCTCTCTCTCATATTGCATCTCTCTCTCTCTCTCATATTGCATCTCTTTTTCTCTCTCGCTCTCTGTTATTGTATCTCTTTCTCTCTCTCACTCGCTCTCTTGTATTATCTCTCTCACATTGTCTCTCTCTCGGTCTGAAATTCAAAATTCTCTCGGTCTCTCGTATTATATTTCTTTCTCTCTCGCTCTCTCATTGTATCTCTTTCTCTCTCTCTCTCGCTCATATTGTATCTCTTTCTCTCTCTCTCTCTCACTCGCTCTCTCATATTGTCTCTCTCGCTCTCCCATATTGTATCTCTTTCTCTCGCTCACTTTCATATTGTATCTCTTTCCCTCTCTCTCTCTCGCTCATATTGTATCTCTTTCTCTCTCACGCTCTCATATTGTCTCTCTCGCTCTCCCATATTGTCTCTCTTTCTCTCGCTCACTTTCATATTGTATCTCTTTCCCTCTCTCTCGCTGGCTCTCTCATATTGTCTCTCTCTCTTGTCTCGCTCTCTCTTTCAGGCTGGCTTTGAGCTGGTGTCAGTAGACGGCGTATCTCTGCAGGGCATCACGCATCAGAACGCGGTGGAAATCATCCGCCAAGCCTTCAGCAACAAGCACACCGATCCCATGGAGCTGGTGGTGAAGGTCCCTAAACACTCCTGAGACACCACTGAGCTCTAATCGCGCTTTAAACACCACGTTATACTAAACTGCTGTGTAAAAACCTCGTCCGGACGCCTCACGTGACAGCGTGAGGGGAGAAAAAGAACACGGCCGCATCCCAGTACTGTCTCTAACATGCTCTCCTCCAGTTCTTCTCACGACTGGGAACCAACTAACTGACCAGCTAACTATCTAGACTCTCTTTACTCTCTAGATGCATTTGAGCTGCTTGAAGTGAGACGTTACGTCACATTTCGTCGAATGTCCCAAACACACACACACCGTCATGTTTCGTTATATCGCAGTGTTGCGATGTTTCTGATGTCTTAAAAAAAAACAAAAAAAAAACACCTCATACGCCACTCATTTTCATCACCACGTTGTCCTCCGGGTTTGTTCTTCTTGTTCGACAGCCTAACTTGTGATATGATTGGCCAGGACGCCGATGTCACTCAGGGCTTTTCTGAAACGTTGAAGCTCTTTGAATTAATGCGGGAAAAATATAGACATTGGCGAATTTTTTAATGCAATCGATTCTGATTAAAAAAAAAAAAGATCTGATTTGAGCAGTTATCAGATTTATTCAGGTGTTATTAAATCCGTTCTGGAAAAGAAAGCAGGATTAATCAGAGCTTGTACACTGTTTTTCTGCTATCTGTAGTTTTCTCCATGTCTGTGCGTGTACACGAAGATTAATTCGATATTAAACTGCTGAAATGTGAGAGTAAAAAATATTCCTAAATAAATATGGCTCTTTATTATGAATGAATATGTGCAGATCTACATTATTAATAACGCTTATGCAGCTGTTACTAATAATAGGTCTGTACATGTATTTTTAAAGTTTAAAGATAATGAAAGAATCCAAAAAGACACTATTTACAGAATGCAGAGGTGAGGCAACATCATTAACGCATCAGTCCAAGATCTATTGGACGCTTGTTGGATGAGTATCTGATGCCTACAGCTTAGTGCCACTAGAGGGAGCTGTTGTCTACTCACTCACTCTCTCTCTCTCTCTCTCTCTCTCTCTCTCTCTCTCTCTCTCTCTCTCTCTCTCTCTCTCTCTCTCTCTCTCTCTCACACACACACACACACACACACACACACAGCATTTCAGAGTTAAACTAAATCTACACTTGCTGAAATAAATACAATACTGCACTGGTTACCAGTTAAAAGCTGATAAAGGGATGAAAGGAATGTTATATATTTTTTGATTTATACATTACATACCGTACATGAGGAAAGAAAGAAAAGTACAGAGATAGAAAGAGATGGAAGAATAAATATAGTGAGAGAAAAAGAGACAGAAAGCAAGAATAAATGGAAAAATAAGAGAGACTGAAAAGGGAGAGAGTGGCGTGTGTGTGTGAACATGTGTTTGTGAGAACATGTGTGTGGGGCAGTGGCCTGTGTGTGTGTGTGAGAGAGAGATAGAAAGAGAGAGCAGATGTTTATGATAGCAGTATTTGTGAAGTGTTGAATGTGTAGGGAAGACCTGGCCTCGTTGTAGTAAACTTGTAAAACCAGTCTGTACAGCGGAAACACGCGCGCGCGCGCGCACACACACACACACACACACACACACACACAATAAGTACTTCTTTTAGAAGTAAAAGGGATGTTACTTTGTAACGGATTGACCTGTGATAAGCGCTGTGTACGAACACCCCTAACACAACACTGGTTCCTATGGTTACCGAGCGCGCGCGCGCACACACACAGACAGAGTTCAGTACACTAGTATGCATTTAGTCCTTACCGGCGCTAGAATCGATCACGTGACTTTCTTGTTCAGGGCAGAAAGATTACTCTCATGTTGAAATCACACACAGACCATCACTCTAATTCCTTTCGTTTTCTACTTTTATTGTTGCTTTTCCTTTCTTCTAGTCCCCTCCCCCCGTTTCTCTCTCCGTCTTTCTTTTGCTCTAGCTGTACTTTTCTCTCTTCTCCTTCATTTCCCCCTTTCACTCTTTCGTTCTTTTCACTCTCTCTTCTGTCTTCCTCCATCTCCCTTTGTTCTTTCTTTCTTTCTTTCTTTCTTTCTTTCTTTCTTTCTTTCTTTCCCTCTCATTCTTCTTCTTCTTTCTTCTGTCTCTCTCTCTCTCCACTTCTTCTTTTGTACTAGTTTACCTTATCTGTAATTGATCACGTTACTTTCTTGTTCAGAGAGAGGACAGGTGTGGCGAGTGATCGATTACTCTCCAGCCAATCAGATCGCAGCATTACGCCCGAGTCCCGCCTCATGGTTAAACCGCGGACCAATCAGGCGCAGGATCACTTCCGCCCGCTGGCTTTCCCTGGACGCAGAGTAAACACGGTTTCTCCGCGCTGGAAGGATTACACTTCCCTGCAGGAAGAGGAGCTCGAGGTGAATTCTTTGATTTAAAGAAGTATAAATGAGTATTTCTTTCCGTCGGGAAGAGTTTGTTGCGAAGTCCATGTTGGAGAAGAGTGAGTGGAAAACTGCAGGACGTCTCTATGTGACCCGCAGTACCCACTGAAGTCTGAGTAAGTAATCTCGCGCAGGCTTTATTTTCACTTTTAAAAAAAAATTATTTATTTGTTTGTTTGTTTACTTAGCAACAATAAACCATTTCTACAGCAGGTTTGTAAGCGTGGCAGTTTCATTATGATATCAGGAACGCTTTCTCACTTTTAAACCTCGCAGACTACGAGCTCTGGCTCGTTGTCTTGCTTTTGTTTATTTGTTTACTTATTTGTTTTTTTTTTTAAAGTAACGCGCGTGCACTCGGCAGTCTCCTTCTGTCTGCATTTCTTTCTCTCTAATTTCCTCTCCACGTCCCATAAAACTGTACAGAGAGCGTTACTTCAACATGAACTTGAGATTTGTCAGAGGGAATGTTTTAAAAAAAATAAAATATATTTATATACGTGTGTATATATTTACAGAAACTTCATTCCCTTCATTAAGCAAACAGGACTGACCTGCTTTAGTGTTTATTTCTCCTGTAGTAATTATGCTGTTGTCTGTAGTGATAGCAGGTTGTTAGCTGTTATTAATCTCACTGATGTTTATAGTGTTTTGGGAGAAACAGTAACCTTCTTAAATCACTTCTAATACACTTATATAAGACTGTAATTCTATAACCTGATTAATAAATGTGTTCAATCAGAGAAACTAGGATGACGTGTGTGTGTGTGTGTGTGTGGATAAAGTTTCATGTTGATATATAGGTTTCTTTTGCTTTTGTTGTGATAATCTGCCAGGTGAAATTCCTGTGTACGTGTACTGTACACTCGGTGATTTAAAGTGTTTCTGAGTGTCTCGAGAAGAAGTTAGGACGTCCGGGTGATTTCGCGGAAGTTCTGAAAGTTTTTATGAACGTAGAGTAATCCTAGTTTCAAAGTTAAATAGAGTCCAGACACTACACGGCCAGCCTACCTCCTTTTTTTTTGCACACTAATACATTTCATTTCTACTTTTTCTTGATGCACTGCACTTGACATATGGGTGCGGATGTTTAAAGGCTAGGACAAAGGATTGTGGGGAAACGTATGGGTCCAGAGACACACGAGTCTGAGGACATGTACGGGTTGACTCTGGAGACGTACGGGAGTCGAGTCGGAGGACGTGTACGTCTCCAGGGTCAGCTCGTACGGGAGTCGAGTCGGAGGACATGTACGGGTTGACTCTGGAGACGTATAGGAGTCGAGTCGGAGGACATGCAGGAGTCGGGCCCGTGGACGTGCAGGAGTCGTGGTGGAGTGAGTCAGGCCCGGGGACTCTCCGGAGTTATGGTGGAGTCTGCAAATAAGAGTATTTGATATTTAAGTCTGGGACATTTTGGGACGCTTGGGTCTGGAACGTAGGGGTCTGAGGGAAACATGGTTCTTGGGACAGTCGGGTCTAGTCTGGGATCTATGTGTCGAGAGACTGTTCCAATAAGGTTGAACAGTTTTGGGAGGGAAATATCGATCTGGTAAACGATTGTGTATTATTCAGGAACAATTAAACAAAATGTCATTATTAAAGCGGCGTGAAGAGGACGTGCACACACACTACCCCTGTTTGAGTTTTAGAGATTCCTCCATTTCTTCATCACGGCTAGTTGGAGTGAAGTGACCTCCGCTTTTAGTTCTGCTCTGTCTCTTACAGACTGCTGTGTCAGATATCTCTTCTCTCTCTCTCTCGCACTCTCTCTCGCACTCTCTCTGCCTCCTCTCGGTCTTTTCATGAAGTATCACTTGACACTCTTTCCTAATCTGGTTCTGATCACTCAGCTTTAACTACCCTCTCTCTCTCTCTCTCTCTCTCTCTCTCTCTCTCTCTCTCTCTCTCTCTCTCTCTCAATACTGAGCCTTAAACTCTCCACTATGGTTTTTTTTATTCCACGTTGCGTTCCACGTGATTGGCGTTGCTGTTTAAATGCGTGAGATTCCAGGTCGTCTCTCGGGTGCTGTGTGCAGCAGGGAAGCCGGACAGCTGCGCCGAGAGTGTTTATTTAGAAATTCCAGTGAGATTAATGCAGGGTGGAATCTGGAGCGTCGTTGCTTGTGTGAAACAGGTTTGGAGTAAACTACAGAGATCTCTTGTGCTGTACACACACACACACACAGATATATACACTAGGCGTGGGTCAATAAAGAGTGTGTGTTGTGCAGTGTTAGGAAAATAATCAGCGGCAGGCTGGTGTGCTGAATCCGAGTTAGCGCTACCAGTCAGAAATGGATTCTCTTCCTGTAACAGCATGTCATGAAGTGTTTTATAGCACAGCAATTTGCCAACGATTAACATTTCTTGAAAGAACACCATGTCTTACTCTTTTTTCTTTTTTTTATCCTTTTATTGTTGCATTTGATTTTGTGGACCGTCCAGAAAGCAAGTCCGTTCCTGTTCCCACTTATGTCGCGACAGCACACGAGTGAAGTTCCTTTAGGCCGCAATCCCAACAACCCCCCCCCCCCCCCCCCCCCAAGAAAAAGACAAGTACGTCATGTTGAGAAACTGGAACGCACGCAAGAAATCTTTTTTTTAAAAATGTAAAAAATAATGCAAATCTCATGTACGAACATCCTCTAGGAAAACGGAGCTACCACATGTCATGTACGAATTTAATAAGGATACAGTTTAGACAAAGAATCGCGAGGGAGATATGACGGTATTATTCAGTGTGTACGGGATTCAGGGAGGTTTATGTTTCTAATCGTCGCGGCAAAAACGTTTGCGTCTGCTGCGGATTTTTACGGAATTCGCGACGCGACTTGCGGAGTTTTGCGTGCATTTTTTTTCCTCGGTGGAAAACCACTCGAATCGGTGCAGTGGCACGAAATGCTTCTGCACGCGCTTTCACAGTGACGTTAGTTGTAAACGGAGACGACTTTGGACGGACGCGCGTCGCGACGACGTCACATGACGCGTCTGCGAATATTGCGGAGTTTGCTTCATTTCGTGTTTCGCAAAATCCTGGAGAGACTTCTAAATATGATATAATAAAATATCACAATGCAATTTTCTGAAATGTTGTAGCTATAGCTGTATCTTGTTTAATTTATTATTATTATTTATTTATTTATTTTTTTTTTTAAATAGCAAGGGCTATTGTACTGAACATTTTTAAAACGTAGCCTGTTATTTTATTACGTGGCTAGCATGCAGCGCTCTTGTCGCCGTGGCCCGGGTTCGATTCCCGGTCACCGAAGATCACCGAAACTAAATATCATGATTTGGATCGTGTATTATAAAAAAAAAAAATAAATAAATAAATAAAAAAGTACCGCGATCTATTTTGTCCGTATAACTACTTTTTAATGATCACAACTACTTTTAATTTCCCAGATGATAAAAATGCAGCAGGAGTGTTCAGATTGTAATCAGTGGAATTCATTCCAGTTGGGAGGAGGAAATAAAATGCCCGACAGGACGGACGGTAGCAGCGGCGCTGACCCGAACCCAAATGTATCGTTGAATCGTTTTAATTAAGGTGCGATCTACCGCAAACTCTCCCGCCGTGTTCCTAATGTTTCTGTTCAATATCTTAGACGTGATGGTTTCACCGGAAATAATTAAAACAGGACGAGTGCATGCTGTCGTCTAGAATAAAATGAAACAGTAAAACGCACGGAGCGATTAGGAGTGTGTGATGATGATGTAATGTCGGAAAATTATGTCACGCTTTTCTGAGAGATTATCGGTATCGTGATCGTTAAAGAAAATACGTATTTAAGGAAAAAACCGATTTCACGTAAATATTTCTGCGATTCTGTTAATCTGGAAAAGAATGCAGTGTTTTCCCCGCTCTGTGTGTGTGTGTGTGTGTGTGTGTGTGTGTGTGTGTGTGTGTGTGTGTGTGTGTGTAACTCCTCCGACCGTTCTGGTCTGAAATGGAGGAGAACGTCGAGTAAAGTCCTGATGAGCGCAGCACCGCAGAGTGCGGACACAGCCGAGCGATCTCGCCTTGCTGAGTCTGGCTTTCTGCTCCACGTCTGCTGCTAGGTGCGCAGCTGTCTCGCCTCGGTCCTCGGTCTGCGTTTTTGGAGCGTCACGTGATCATAACCCCCCGGAGGATCGCGCAAGTTCAGGTGTGCACGCTAACGAGACTGTAGGCCTCTGGTTTATTTTTAGACCCGTGTGTTAAAAGAGGGAGTGTGGGATTGTTTATGTATTACGTTTTCAGAAAAAAGCGCTAACTCTCCCGCAGGGCTGGACCGCGTCTCTCAATTCTGACTTTACAGCGGGGGAAATGAATATCGGACGCGTCAGCATTTTTTTTTTTTTTCAGTAAATATATTTGACTGTTCAGATGAAATTTTCACCAGACGTCAGTGTTAACTCAAGAAATCTGCACATATAAAGAATTCACAACATTAAAGTCCATAAATACAGTTGTGTGTAATAAAGAGGAATGACACGGGAAAAAAGTATTGAACACGCTAACTGAAATGTATTAGTACTTAGTGGAGAGGCTTTTGTTTGTAACGGCGCTTCACGACACTTCCTGTATGAAGAAATGAATGGGTCGCAGTATTCAGGTGTGATTTCGGTTCGTTCTTCTAAACATATCGTCTTTAAATCTCGTTCACATGGAGTCGAGTCGGGTGATTGACGGGCCGTTCTAACACCTTGATTTTTTTTCTCTGAAACCAATTGAGAGTTTATTTTGCTGTATGTTTTGGATCGTTGTCCTGCTGGAAGCTCCACCCACGTCTCACCTTCATCGTCCTGGTGGATGGCAGCAGATCCTTTTCAGGAATCTCCCGGTACAGGGCTCCATTCATCGCTCCTTCAGTTATATGAAGTCTGCCAGTACCATGTGATGAAGAACAGCCACACACCATGATGCTCCACCTCCAGACTTCACTGCTGGTGTAGTGTTTGTAGGGTGATGTGCAGTGCCATTTCTTCCCCAAACATGGCGTGTAGTACAACAGCCGAAAAGTCCACTTTTGCTCTGGTCTGACCAGACTACACTCTCCCAGTATCTCATAGACTTGTCTAAATGAGCAAACTTTAAACGCTTCGTCATGCCTTTTCTTTAGTAATGGAGTCTTGCATGGTGAGCGTGAGCATTACCTGTTTTCTCCGTGACGATGGCACCTGCTGCCTCCAAGTGTTTCTGGAGCTCTTTCCGAGTGCTCTTTGGCTCTCGCGCTACTCTTCTGACTGTTCTTCTGACTCCCTGGTCAGGAATCTTGCGAGGAGCTCCCGTGCGCGGCCGGGTGATGACGGAGCGATGTTGCTTCCACTTGCGGATAACGGCCCCGATGGTGCTTACTGGAGGATTCAGAAGTTCTGAAATACGTCTGTATCCGATTCCATCGATATGTTTCACAGCAATAAGTTTGCGAAGGTCTTGGGAGAGCTCTTTGCTTTTACCCATCATGAGATGTTTCTTGTGTGACACCTTGGTAACGAAAAGCCTTTTTATAGACCATCAATTTACAAACCCACCTGATATTCATTTGCACAAATTACTTACGGATTTCAGCGGGTCCTTGCCCTACCTTGCCTTGGAGAACTGCTTTTTCTTTTTTTCACTTGTCTTGACTGGCTGATGATCGTTGTCCTAGAGAACGATTGACGCTTGGTCGGGGCTTTCTTTGTAGCTCGCTAAATATCAAGTGCACGTCCAAATTATTTGAAAAATTGATACAATTACCTTTTTATATATCTTTTTAAATCTGTGGTGGAAACGGGCTTTCATAGCCGATCGCTGTTAAGATTTTGAATTTTTTTTATTTTTTATTTTTTTAAATTGTCAGATGTTTTTTTTTTTTTATTCATTAGCAGATTTTAGTATTTCAATATTTATTAGTTCAAATAATATTTAGTATTTCAAATTTTCTACGTGTGTGTATATATTTGTGTGTGTATATGTATGTATGTATATATATATATATATATATATATGTGTGTATATATATATATATATATATATATATATATATATATATATATATATATATATATATATATATATAATATATTATTTACTTAATAAATAAACAAATAATGTTATTTATTGAAAGCAGTTTATTTATGGGTAATGTAGCGATCAATTTTTGTTTGTTTTTATCAATTTTTTTTTTGTTTATTTTACAGCAACACTGCGCTGTGGCTGGCAAAATGTTGTCATGCATACAGTATCAAATCTCGTAGAAAGTATCGCCGCGTGATATTTTTACCCCCCCCCCCCACACACACACACACACACTGTACGTGGGAAAATAGTTGCGCTGATGATGTTTGCACAAAGTAAGCAACTGTAATATTTGCTTTTGTTTTTTTGTTTTTTTTTTGTTTTGTTTTTCTTTGTTTAACCTGACCCACATCAAATATCATTCCTGCTCTGTAAACACAACCCCACCTTTAGTCCATAATCTGCCCCGCTGTTGTAGCGCTTTATGGAGGTTATTCTGTTAGCGTGCGTGTTATTACTACACCTAGAGCGACTCCTGGATTACAGCGTACTCGGGTTAAAGAACACGTTATTAAATTAGTACGTGTAACGTGTAATTTAACTGCAGACAAGACAAGGCAGGTTTAATTGCACCACACACGAGCAAGCTTCCCGAGGTTGGAAAACGGTGCGTCTTTTAGTTATGAGTGCTGTCTCTCGCATCAACTAAATAATAATAATAATAATAATAATAATAATAATAATAATAATAAGCCTTTTTTTTCACCACAGTGCTGCTGAGTTCTGGATTCTGATTGGTCAGAAGGTGCTGATTGATTGCTGGATTACTTTTCTGTAAGAGCAGCTCTTACTGTGCACTCGTTCTAATACGTTATCGTTTCTACGGTAACAGGGAAAAACCCCGAAAACCACCGATACGCCGGCATCTCCTGCAAGGTGACGCTTATCGAAAGGAGTCTCCGGCGTCAGAGGGTAAAGGTTAAGTTTTCCGACACCTTCAGGAGTTTACGCTTCGAGGAACGACCGTCGGTAGCTGCGTTAACGTGAGCGATAACGGGAACTCGGCCTGTGTCGCAGATCGTTAAACGTAACTCTAAACGGGTAGAACGTACCGCTGTTTTAATCAGTAAAAAGTGATCTAAAATAAACGGCGGCCGTGGTATAAGAGGAAGGAAGCACTTCGGGACGCGCCGTTATAGGAAAGTAACGAGTTTCGCGTGAGAGCAGCGACGCCGTTAATACAGTTACTGATACAGTTTCCGTCGGTTTTTGTCAGAAATCGCGCCGCTTCTCGGCGCTTTTGTTTAATCGCTGAAGAGTTTATCGCACTCCGAGTCCCGCCTTACGGGAGCCGCGGTCATTAATAATTCACGCGCGGTGGGGAAAGGGAGCGTGAGGCTAAAATAAACCCGAAAGCGAAGGATGGAAGACTCGGGCCGTAACGTCTTCCTCGGTCAGTCGTAATTGATGTGGAGGAGGAAAACAGAGCAGAGAGCGAGGGAGAGAGAGAAGGAGAAGGAGAAGGGGAAGGAATGTTCTCATCACACTGCTCTCTTGTGGGTTTTTTCCTTCAGGCTGGAAAAAATCTGCTGATTTCTAAATATGTGCTGATGCCGAGCTCTCTCTGTTCCCCTCCGTCTGTGCTCCAGTAGTTCTCTTCAGGTCCCGAGTTCCAGAGGATTCGTCATTGCACGCATACACGAGCTCCGTTT
>NC_030428.2:26960000-27000000 GCF_001660625.3 Ictalurus punctatus
AATTTGATCTAAGTTTTTGGCTCATCAAAGTCACCAGCTTTCTGCAGATATAACGGCCGAGCACACTCGCGGCGTTCTTTCTACAGTGGGAATCGAATATTGTTCGGGAAGTTCCCAGTTGTAGGTTGCTTTGCCTTCACCCTTCTGTCCAGTTCATCCCCAAACCAGCTGGATGGGGTTTAAGTCTGGGGACTGTGCTGGCCTTGCTAGGATTTGAAGCTTACCGTCTTGTTCTTATCTTCTAAGGTCGATAGAAGGTTTTGGGTCATTATCTTGTTGTAAGATGAACTCCTGACCAACTGGGCGTATACCAGAGGGTATTGCCTGGTGCTGCGAAATGCTGTGGTAGTTTTCCGACTCTGGATCCAGCAACTGAGCCACAGACCATCACTCTTCCTCCTCCATGTTTGACAGTTAGTGTCTCACACCGAGGAACCACCCTTTCACCTACCCGACTGCGTACAAAAACCCCACGCGATGAACCGAAGATGTAAAATTTTGATTCATCGGGCTATAAGACCTTCTTCTAGTCTTCAGTGGTCCACTGGCAGTGCTTCATGGTTCACTCAAGCCTCTTCCTCTCACGTGTAAATGGACGACTGCTGGAAGCCGTGGGCTGTGTCTGAAACCGCGTACTTACCTACAATATAGTAGCCAAAATACGTGTGTTGAACCAACTATATAGCAGGCAAGTACGCGGTTTGGGACGCAGCCGGGCGTCGAACGGTCGAGCGCTGCCGTGTGTGTGTGTGTACGTGTCCTGTCGCAAGACACGGTGAAAACTCCCACAGCGTTAATAATGAATAATTAATAATAATTAATTAATAATTCCCGCCGTAGATGTAGAGCATCTAAACCGTTCTGCACGTATCGCCGTCAAGAATAGTCACGCGAGGCGAGCTTAACAATATTTATTCCCTGATCGGACTTCTGAAAACATTCGAACGTACTTGGAAAGTTTGTATTCACCACTCTGAAGAATGTAGTTTGCTCGTTTCTTTGATCGGATTAGCATCGGGGACGCTCCGACGAGTCCAAGCGGAGAGACGAACTCTCGGGATTGTCGTAATTGACGACGAGCGCTCTGTTTCAGCTTTTCCGAACAATAGGCCCCGTTATAATAAGTGCCTCAGACACTCCATCTTTGTCTCTCTCACACACAAGCTCATGACTCCATCTCCACGGTGCACACAATGAGACATTCATGTGGCTGAACAGCGTCTCGATTTAGTCTGGCTGTGCCAAGTTAAGCTTCAGTACCTTTCTAAAGCTACTTGCCGGGATTTTCCCGGCTTTCACCGATTTGTGGGGAATTCCTGCAGGATGTGACCCGAGCTCATCCCTCACGCCTCAGTTCAGCCGTGTTTCGCGCTGACGAATTCCTCCGCGCGTTCGTGATCGAGTGTGCGATGTGTTCGGCCGGGCCTCGGCGAGCATTCGTTGAGGTGTTTTGCGCGTGTCCACACACACACACACACACACACATCCGTCGAAACGGACATTTAAACGTCGTAATCGACCGTATTTATTTATTAAATTACTCGAGTTCCGCGTGCGCTCGTATGAATTCGCAACATTTCAACGAGTCTCAGAAGTTATCGTGCGATCCTTACGAAATCCTAAAGCTTCCACGTAGAACCCTAGACACGGCCTGCTTCTCCGTGTGAAAGAATTCCCTTTTAGGATGCTAAGCACTCTAAGTACCTCACAAGGACTTTATTTGTCCTAACACTGGTTTAGCTAAATGCGTTCCCGGTCCTCGGTATTAAGAAGACCAATGTTTTGGACTTTGTGGCACGTTTGTACGGTTAATACGTACACTCTTTGGGGGGGGGAAAGCAGGGGTTCGTCAGATATTTAAAGGTTCCTGGCTTTCAGAAAAGGAACCATTTCTTATCTTTGTTTAAATCCTTTTAGGGTTCTTATTAAGCAACAAATAAAGTGTACTGTATGCGTCACTTCATCGTCGGAAGGTCGTCCAAGGCAGCAAAGCATCCGCCTTAGCGTCATGCTACCACCACCGTGATTCGCCGCTGCTAAAAACGTTCTCGCCGTAAATAATCACACCGTAAAACAAATAGCAAGACGTGTTTCCCCGGCAACAAATTCCACGCTGTAGTGCACGGCGTGCTTTTAAAACCGAGTTTATATTTCAATTTAATTTGACGACTTGGCAACGTTGCAAGAATCGGTTGCTTAGTCAGGGGGTGTAAGGAGGGTTCGCTCGACTCGCATTAGGGGGTTAAGTAGAAAATAAGGTTTTCAGTATTTGTTCTGACAGCACTTTCCGTGCTTGGATGAATTACCGGTTAACGAAGATTAGACGAGATTAGATTAGATTAGACGATTTAAAACGGCGGCGATTTTTAAAAGCGCTCTGACTCGATGAGAGCTAAGTGTTGCTGATCCGCTGAACTCAACCGCACGTTTAGTGCTTTTAGAGCTGTAATGAGACCACACGTGATGCTCGGTGCTTGTCTCATCTTGCCTAGAATGCTTGAGGACAGGGTAAGGGAAGTGTGTGAGACACAGTTAGAGACGCGCACACACACACACACGCGCGCACACACACGCTGCAGTGCAACCCGACTCCAGTTTCTATAAACAGCCACTTGCATCAGTTCAGAGGTGGCGATGTTTGTCCCGCGTGGAGCGCCGCTGAAACTGACCTCCTCGAGTGATCTGTGTATAATATCCTTCATCATCAGGTCTCGAGTAATCCACAGTCGTGTGTGAGTGAGTGTTCTATTTGCTGTTGGTTTGTTTTAATGCGTTTGACTACACGGGAGGTCTTGAATGGAGGAATCATTAACTAGACTAAACTCGGTGTCTGGGATCCGATCAGACGAGAGATGATGTACGCGGTTGTGTTTTGATGGTGGAGATTCGGATAAGAGGTAAATAACCTGTACCCGAGCAATACTGTCTTACAAACCGTGATGACGCGATAACGGTTTAGCTTTCAAACACGATATAGAGTTAAGTAGGTGACGCGACGTAAGCGTATCACGATGCTACAGGATGTATTTCGGACACGTATAAATATCCGGTCGGCACCAAGGTGTTTCTGGAAAACCATCCGCCACCTCGGGGAAACGGGGAACAATCCAAGCTGTGTACGGTAAGGATGGGACGCTGTTGAGCTCAACTGAGGAGGTAATTGTACGGTGGAAGGGGTTGGTAGAGCGGGTTGTCCACTGATCGTAGGGTCGGCGGTTCGATTCCTGGCCCGGGTGACTCCACATGTCGAAGTGTCCTTGGGCAAGACACTGTACCACTGAACCCCAAGTTGCTCCCGATGGTAAGCTAGCACCTTGCATGGCAGCTCTGCTAGCATTGGTGTGCGAGTGTGTGAATGGGTGAATGAGACACGGTGTAAAGCGCTTTGGATAAAAGCGCTATATAAGTGCGCCATTTAACACTTTGAGGAACTCCTGAATCCGACTAACACGCCCTCTATGGTAGAGGTGGAGGCTGACGGGGGATCATCGTCAGTTTTCCTGGTGGAGGTCAGCGAGGTAGTCCGACAACTACCAACTACTACTGAGGTAGTCCGACAACTGTGGAGGTAATGTCTTGGATGACACGCCTCTTTAACGTTGCGTGGGAGTCGGGGACAGTGCCCAAGGAGTGGCGGACTGGGGTGGTTCAAAAAGGCGGAGTAGAGAGTGTGTGCCGGTTATAGGGGGATCACACTTCTCAGCCTCCCTGGTAAAGTCTACTCCAGGGTGCTGGAACGGAGGGTTCGGCCAATAGTCGAACCTCGGATCGAAGGGGAACAATGTGGATTCCGTCCTGGCCGCAAAACAGTAGTTACATTTTTTTATTTAATGATTAGATATTTAGCCCTGAAAAAAGCAGAAATCGTGAGAATCTGTAAACAAAATATTTGAGTAAAAAAAAAAAGTTTCTTTACACTTTTTTTTTTTTTTTTTTTTTTTTTTTTTTAAACATTACAGAATTTTAACATCGAATCAAACGCTTAATTATTTATTTTTTTTAAATGTAAAAAGGTATCACGATATCAATTCAATTATCGCAGATTTTCCGCAGACGCATCAAGTGACGTCATCGTAACGTGCGTTCAGCCAAAGCCTTCTTCGATTCACGTGCGTCGATCATGAGTACAGCTACAAGGTCTCGTTTACAACAAGCACCACTGCGAAAGGGCGTGCGAAACTATTTCCTACAATTACGATTTCGCCAGTTTGAGTAGTTTTCTGTAAAAACAAACAAACCACTTTTTTTGTGAAATCCTGTACAGACTGCCCATGATACTGTATCTCCGGAACTTACTTCATCACAGTATCGATGTTCTGTCATTGTATTGTCTGGCTCTGTTTACCTCCATCCTGTTGTTGTCAGGAAATCATTTCCTTCAGTATGTCAGAAGAATAATTCCTGATTCCTGGCTACCTTGTTAAAGAAGGCAGGTTCTTCAGCCTCTTCAGCCTCTTCAGGTTCTTCAGGTTCTTTAGGTTCTTTAGCCTCTTCAGCCTCTTTAGGTTCTTCAGCCTCTTTAGGTTCTTCAGCCTCTTTAGGTTCTTCAGCCTCTTTAGGTTCTTCTGCCTCTTTAGGTTCTTCTGCCTCTTTAGGTTCTTCAGCCTCTTTAGGTTCTTCAGGTTCTTTAGCCTCTTTAGGTTCTTTAGCCTCTTTAGGTTCTTTAGCCTCTTCAGCCTGTAGGTTCTTCAGCCTCTTCAGCCTCTTTAGGTTCTTCGGCCTCTTTATGTTCTTCTGGTTCTTCAGCCTCTTTAGGTTCTTCAGCCTCTTTATGTTCTTCTGGTTCTTCAGCCTCTTTAGGTTCTTCTGGTTCTTCAGCCTCTTTATGTTCTTCTGGTTCTTCAGCCTCTTTAGGTTCTTCTGGTTCTTCAGCCTCTTTATGTTCTTCTGGTTCTTCAGCCTCTTTAGGTTCTTCTGGTTCTTCAGCCTCTTTAGGTTCTTCTGGTTCTTCAGCCTCTTTGTGACTCCGAATGACACTTACGTTGTCGAGGGCAGTTTTTGTTTTTGTGTTATAAAAACGCACTCTGTGATGAAACACCATGTAATTCATGAAGTAGATGAGCTGGTGCATGAGACGGGCGTCTCTGTTCTGTCGTAAATGGTGGCCTGGTCATGTTTTGATTTTATTTTGAATATTTATTAAATGTAGGCTGATCGTACTTTTTTTTTTTTTTTTTTTTTTTTTTTTTAAATGATGTTTCACTGCCACTTTCATCTTTTTGTATTCTCATGAATACGGTGTATTAGGTGCTCGTTATCCTGGTCTGAGCCTCGTCTCATTACGTATTCATCAAAACCTTGTGCCCCACACACACACACACACACACACACACACACACTCGCGTTCATCCTGAGGAGGAATCGGATTACACAGCAAGGTCAAGCTCTGAGAGAGAGAGAGAGAGAGAGAGAGAGAGAGAGAGAGAGAGAGAGGGAGGAAGGAGGGGCAGGAGTTAAACCGGACTCTTCAGATTATTACTCTTCGCAGTGTACGAGATCACAATGAAGCCTCTAACGCTGTGTGATTAACGTGTGTTTTTATACGATCCATGTCAGATCATACGATGAAGATTCGCTAACGTTCTGTGAAGTTTACGTCCCCGATCGGTCTGAACCGGTCTACGAAAACCTTATGACGTCACGTTATGCGTTCGAAGAAGGAAATGACCACAAACGAAAAATTCATTCTTTCTTTCACGCAGGCGATTTTTGCCCTCATTGCTCGTCACCTTCTCGTTTGA
Source organism: Ictalurus punctatus (assembly GCF_001660625.3). Classification (NCBI taxonomy): domain Eukaryota; kingdom Metazoa; phylum Chordata; class Actinopteri; order Siluriformes; family Ictaluridae; genus Ictalurus; species Ictalurus punctatus. Next base: position 26,965,742 of record NC_030428.2, read on the forward strand.
TTGGTTTCCCCCAACCCTTAGAGTTCTTCCTGCTCCAAACACGCCTGATTCAGCCAATCAGGTAATAAACAGCCCTTCTTGTGGTGTTCTAGTGATTGGGCTACAAGAGTTAAATGTGCAGGACTGAATGCTCTCCACGATTGAGAACCTGTCCAATGCACCACCAGCAATGAAGGACTAACTAGTTTAACCACATTCGGCAACCGTAACCGCAACCGGACGCTCCTCACGATGGGATAAAAGCCTTTTGCAATACCATGGGGAGATCTCAGCCCAATTCATTTTGCAGTAATGTTTCGTTTGTTGACGTTGCGATCGAGTTCAAGTCAGGACTTTGACTCCGAACCGTCGTCTTTTTTTTTTTTTTTTTTCTTTTCTTTTTCTTTTCGGAGGCTCAGACAGGGACTTGTTTCTACGGAGCGGATTTTATGGTTCTGTCAAAAATGTGATCCCGCCATAGTGTTACTCCACCACCACCACCACCACCACTACGCTTCACTCTTGTCGTAACGTCCTTACTGTGAGCGGGGCAGTACACACAGAGGACGGTGAACACGCAGGACATCAAAGACGGGCTGATGAATGCACGGGATGATAAATTCGCAGGTCGGAAACCACTCGGGCCGATAAATACGCAGGAGACGAGACGATGACTACAAGGGAGGATTTGATACCGAGAACACACGGCGGCGTACGACTAGAAACCGCCATCATGTCTCAGCTGTAGACTTTACGTGATGATGTTTCAGTAGAAAAGCAGTAACTGTCCAGGAAGCAACAGGATCGGTCGTAAAGCGAGTCAGTAGTTCTGCCATAGCGATCCGAGCGTATTTCCATGTCGGAGTTAAACTGCGAGGTTAAACGCATGTCATGTGGGTGATCTGCCGAAGGGCAGTTCTTGGAGCACCGCTGCGTCTGTATAGAGTATGAACCAGTCTGGTTGGTAAAATACCGACGACGTTAATAAATAATGCCTTTTCTTCTGCTACGTAAGCGAACAATGAGCGCGTTCATGCTCCGAGAGTTTGCTGTAACCTTTCTCACAAGCCTCTGCAGAAAAGGGTTCACTGCTCAGGCTTCTGAATGCGTGCCAAATTCGAATAAGGATGAATAGTAACGCGTGTAACCGCCCCTCCTCCTCCTCCTCGTCCTCCTCCTCGTCGTCCTCCTCCCTCATCCCTCCGGCGTCTCTGTCTCTCGGACCTGATTTACAGTAGGGCCTCTCGTCCTCTTGCTTCTCAGTCCGAGTTCCCGTATCGTTTCACCGAGTGATTTATATCGTGTCACATCTCAGCCCTCGTGTTAGTCGTAGGATGAATCGAACGCGTCGGTCTTCGGCTCCCGGGCCCGTTTTACGTGCGGCTTCAGTCTGACGCGTTCAAGGAAGTGTCGCGTGAGGTCAAGTCGGTGCCGTGACCCGGGCGCACGAGGCGGATGTCGGGGTTCGATCGCACAAGCGACGCTGCTTTGACTGTTAAAGTGCGGAACCCACACCATCGGTGAAATTTCCATGATCCGCCCGCGAGATTCCGACCCGGTTTTGTTTATACCGCGGTCGCTGCCGAATTCTGGATTCCGATCGGTCAGAGAGCTAAAAATACGCCGGTGAGGGAGCAGCTTTTTGTCCTGGGGTCGCTGCTGTGTAAACGGTTATGGGTATAACTTATGGGTGGAAGTAGACCGGCGTGCTCTGATGGCAGTAGGTGCTCGATGTTGTGATTTGTGTGTTTAAAACGAATACTCTTTGTTGCTTCAGGCGGGAATATCATTCCAGAACGTCATGGCGAAGTTCGTGGCCGCACTCACAACCAGGCGAAACTTCATTCGTGGCTTAGCAGTGTTCCTCTGAGCGACTGTACAGTCATACCCGTCTTGCTTTCTTACTAGGGCTAGGGTGGTAGCTCTAATACACTATTAGAGCTCAGATAATGCTGCTGCTACCACTAGCGTAATGCTAATACTAGTAATAATAATAATAATAATAATAATAATAATAGTCACGATCATTTTTTTTTTCTCCTTAATTTACTGACCTTCCACATCTGACTTTTTATCCTTTAACGTTGTGTGTCCGCAAAACGAGTTAGTTCCTCCTGTTTTCACCTACGTTCTAGCATTCCCTCACCAGCCTCTCTCTATTTTCTGCTCAAGATATACGGGATAAAAAAAATAACACACAGCTTGTCATCTTTTCTTGTATAAATGTTCCCGAGAAAGATTTACAGATAAGTTCTTTTGTATCCAGTTCCTTATGAATGAGGATCTGAGAAATGTCTTTCAGTTGAGCGTTTACACACACACACACACACACACACACACACACACACACACACACACACACACACACACACACACAAATGGTAATCCTCAGCGGAGCGCGCACCTCGTTTTGTACTCGAAAGACGATTGTCCTACATGCGACTTTAATGCAGAACAATAGGAAATTTTGTCCGGAACACACCCTGTGTTTTACCTGAGACCAGCACACACCTGGCATGCTGGTCTCTCTCTCTCTCTCTCACAGACACACACACACACACTCGCTGTACATGTGGGTTTTCAAATTGGGACATTTGCATAGTGTGGTGTTTTAACCCTTATGATTTGTACTACCTATTAGAAAACCACACACACACACCTACCTACACACGGAAGAACAGTGTAAATAAGATCCCAGATAGTAAAACAGAACAGAAATCAATGCATTTATAAAAAGCCGTGTGTAAATATTGACAGTCGTAGTGATGTGAAAGTGTTCTCCACGGACACTCTCCGTACTCCTGGCAGCAGGATCGTGAAATTCCTGGACTCCGAACCCGTGCTGGATTCCAGCAGGAATGTTTCCTGCATGATGTTGTCTGTGGGGAAAACCAGCCCAGTTTAGTAACCGCCTTCACTCTAATCTGCAGCAATGGCTCCACCTAGTGGTGTAAATATGCACACGCACTCAGCCTGCACTGCAGAACCGGCCAGAGGAAACGACTAAATGAAATAAATAATCACTGCTCACGTGTTTTTATCAGGCAGGAGAACTTATCTGACTTAAGTTAGGAGAAGTCCGATTGTGTGGCATTTTACTCGCTCAGATAATGAGTTTAAACCTGGTCTGAAGGTCCTTCATTCAAATTTCTCCTAAACGTCTCGAAATCAGTTAACACACGGTCAATAAAATATTCCAGAGGTATTCAGTTCCAATTTATTTCATACGGTTCCTTCCTTATAAAGGCTTGGATTAGCGACGGTCAGGATTAAGCGGCGTTAATGATTACTTCATAGTTCCTGTTCCTCCACAGTCCTGGGTTTGATCCCGGTGTCGAGTGAGTGCGTGGAGCCCTTCCCGCGTTCGCACCGGTAGGACGCGACGAATCGTCCCTACGATAAAACGGTCCCTGAGCACGTGCTGCTTTATTTTTAACAGCTCTATAAACAACGGAGCATCTCACAAACCGACTAAATACGTTTTTTTTCCTTTAAGCTGGGTTTAAGCCCAGTTGCGTTGGCGCAGATGTAATCACACGTCGTGAAGGAAAATCTTGGGTCGGGAGTTGAGACCGGCGATCTCCGAGACCTCACTGGCGACCGATTTAGCGCCGCCGCGACCCAAGATGGCCGACGACAAAGTCCCGGAGAGTGTGAGGAGGTTAAAACCTCGGCGCCACGGTGCTCGTCTAAAATCCAGCGATGGGAGATGGACATACTGTCGGATTTCTGCACCAAAACGAACGGGTCCACGGGAGTGCGATGACGAAACCTATAAACTTAACCTGAATTAAGAACCAGGGCAAAACGGGACGGGGTGTGGAAAGAATTCGACGATGATTTGCAGCTTCCGGGTTGTGTAGCTAGCTAATTAGCACACAAACACTCATGTCCATCGAGTTTACTCGCCGTTATGACTGTGAAAGTATTCCACGCTTTCCAGTGGAACAGGTACACACCTGTGCTGCTGCACATCTTCCTCGTATGATCTGACCGGGAGAACACACACGATCACCCAGACTGTTGCAGAATTCAGCCCAGAGTTTTATTGAGATCACGTTGGGATCATTGGGATCAGCGTGACGGGTAATAATCCTAAAAGGCCGACGTAATCACGCAGCGTGAAACCGGCTCTAGCGGATTTGAAACGAACGTAAACAAGAGCCGAGCTGAATTCAACTCCTCGTTATGAGTTTTACTCAAAGCAACGCGTTTTTAAACCTGACCGGTTTCAGGCGAGCTGTTTCTGCAGCTGATCGGAGTAAACCGCTTAACGTTTAAGGCGTGACGTACGCAGACGTGTTTAAACGTACGCTGCCGTGGGACCTCACTTTCCTCACCAAATCAATCTCTGATCGCTCCGCATCCGGCAGCGGATTCCCAAACACACACACACACACACACACACACACACACACACACACACACACACACACACACACACACACACGGTCTGATTTTACTAAACTTCAATCATCAGCACACTTGTAGAGAGGGGTTGTGTTTATTTATTTGTTTATTTGTTTTGTTTGTTTTTAATTCATTCATGTTTCTTTCATTAATTGTATTTTATTATTCCAAATTTTTTTCAAATATTTATTTATTTATTTATTTATTTATTTATTTATCTATCTATCTATCTTCTTGATTTTGTCAGCACATGTGTAGAGATGGATGAATATATAAACAAACAAAAACAAATAAACAAACAACCATTTTTGTTATATTTATTTATTTCATTGATTGGTGTATATATTCATCCCGTATTGTTATATGCGTATGTTTATTCGCTTGTTTTGTTTAATTGATTCACTAACTTATGAATTGTTTATCTGTCTACCTATCCTTTCACCTTCTTGACTTGGTCAGCACATTTGAGATGGTTTTATTTATTTGTTTGTATATTCCTCCATTTTAATCGACTTATTTGTTTATTTTTACGATTCACGTCTATAAAAATGAAACTCTGTGAAACGAGGTGTGTGTGTGTGTGGGGGGGTCTGTAAAAATGTTTAACGTTTTACAAGTTTTCGATTTAAAACTTCAGCATCTGATCAAACTGCCGTCTGTGTCTCAGCTTTTAGGGAGGAAATGGATCATTAATCGGCCCGCTTTTCGACCGGACCGCGGGACGTGAACCAAACACGCTGCGATAAAGACGTCAGATCTTGTACATGTGCATGTAGTTATATTTCAGCTGGTGCGTTATGTTCAAATCAATCGGTTTATCAATCAATCAATCAATCAATTCATTTTGCACTATCGTGTTTTGAATTGCAATTTTCCCGAAACGCATTTCTGACCAATGACTATTACAATATTTATTCATGGTAAGATATTAAAATTGTATTTCTTCACAAATGAACATATTCGTTGATGGATAATTGTTTAAAATAAAGTAAAATTGTTTAAAATAAGTATTGCATTCTGAATGTTTTAATGAGTTCTAAAAAGAAAGACTTGTTTTGTAGAGTAAATTTGTACAATTTTTTAAATTTGAGCGCAAAATTTTAATCTCCTATCGGCTGCTATTAAAATAACGTTAGATGAAGATACGTGAGAAAAGTGTGTTGTGGTACAGGTAATCATGATCTGGATATGCTACAGTGTACAGGAGTGCTGCTAATATCTGGCGGTGTGTTTTATTGTGGTGGAAGAGTTTGTGAGTGTTTGAAGGGACCAATAGGGGGCAGCAGAGTGCTGCAGGACAAATGTGTTTTATTGTAGTCAGGTGTTTTCTTTTCTTTTCTTTTTTTTTTTCCTCTTCTTTTTTTTCTTCTTTCTATTTTTCTCCACATGGCTGTTAGATACAGAAAGGCCGATGGTCGACTACATGTGGCCCCTTCATATTTTTTTTTTTTTTTTTTTTTTTTTTTTTTTTTTTTTTTTTTTTTTTTTTTTTTTTCATTGGTTCATTCAGGTCACCGGTTATAGGTCTTCAGGGCGATATAAAGCGATCAGGTGCTCTCGATGCCGCAGCTCAGGCCCTGGCACTCTCTCCGTGGCCCTGGATGGAAAAAAATTGGAATTTAATTTGGGAATGTTTTTTGGGCCAACGACTCTTATTCTTCTCTGTCCTGCTCCGAAATCCAAGATCTCTTGCATCATCTTTCCGCACATGTCTGAGGTCCGCTCGCGCGCTACAACTTCGAGAGCGCCGATATTTACCGTACATGCATAGTTTTCTTCTTATTAATGACGTGCTTGGGGCGAGAATTAAAAACCCATTTAAAAATGTTTTGAAATACATCTTCGATAATCACAAGTTTTGATTGATTTAAAAATTTTTCCTGGAGTACGACTGCTGCCGCCGCCTTCGTGAAATATAATACTCTGAAAATAATGAAAAAGGCTTTTCCTTAAAAGTAAATGGAAAGATCTGACTGACGCTACTCGGGTTCGAATGTTGGTAGCCGACGCAGGCAGAGTGTTCCGTATGGAGTAAGATGCTCTGTGCCATGCTGTTATAGGAAATTAATAAACACCAGGAGTTACTGTTACCTCCCTGAAGTGGCTTATTTTCTTATAACGGCGCCTCCTGAAGTCTTTTATTCCTCTTATACCATAGCAATTTACCAAGGGGTTACTAAGGGGATGCTAACTTTCGCACTCGGCTGTATTTCTGTATGGAGGTGTTTGGTAAAAGAATGAATCGTTTTCTCTGTGCAGTTTGCTGATGTGTGTGTGATGTCTGTGTGTCTCAGGTTAGTCCATGGCATAACCCCGGGTCTTCAGCTTCCTCCTGGGGGAAGTGGCTGTCCAGTCCCTTGTCTGATTAGTGCGACGCCCCACAGGAAGCGGCCGCTACGCCGTGCGAACCGTAACCATGCCGGCCCTTGCTACGGGACCGGGCCCTGACACAGGTACTGTAATTGAAATTGAACTCCCAGTTCGACTGAGGTGACGCCAGATCATCAAGAAAGGCTTCAATAAAAACAAAACCCGAAGGTGTGGGTTAAGTCGATCCTGCAGCGCGTCTCCCTGAACATGAAAATGCGCATGTCCTGTGGGTTACTTTTGAAAGAGAATGTCTCCGAATTGATCTGTTGTACTCCTAGCTTGGGGTGGAGCTAATTTCAGGGCCGCAAAAATGCCAATGGACGCTTTAATTTAATAAAAAAATAAAAAAAGTAGCAGATCAAATTGAAAGGAAAGATTGTGAATCGCCGTTGTTCTAAAGTCCCTTCGAAATGGTATGATCGTCGCAGGGTTCAAAACACTCTTAAACGTTACGGATTGCACCTTTAATTGTTGAAAGTGTGACGAAGGAACCAGAGGACGGTACATAGGCTGCGTTTGACTGAATCTTGTAACTCGTACACCAGAAAGAAACCGTTCCCTCGGCTTGGAATTCCTACTCGGGGACCTCACCAGGTGACGTCTGATCAACATGGCCGCTTACGTTATCAGATCTAAAACAAAGTAGGACTTGACTTTTAAATGAGTTTTAATGTATATGCTTATAATTCGCTTTAGAGCACCTAACATGTAGACACTTTAAGTTTGTGAGATTGTTGTTAGCTATGGACGAACGTAGAAGCGGCCATGTGCCTCCACCTTCTGTAGTTTGAACGCTATACCATAATTTAAAAAGAAAAAAAGACATAATCTAGAGTTTCGACTTCCGAGGTGAGTCGAATGCAGCGGTAGACGGAAACGTATGCGTTCGCGTTTATCTCCTAATAATATAAAGAGCGCGCTTGCATGTGTGTGTATGTATGAGTGCGTGTGTGTTTTTGAGATCAGACCTCGTAGCCACTGCGATGACGTACCGGTTGTGGGAATTCATATAGACAAAGTGAAAATACAGACCATCATTTGCTATTACGGTCATTTCAGCCAATTATTGGCCTGCGTCCTCTTTCCAAATAAAACATGTATGATCAGTACGACCGTGTCTCTGTCACTCGGACCGAGTCCGCTTTTTTCATTATGTAAAAACCAGGCCTGTGGATGCTCCGTGGATTCGTTTTGCAGAATAAAAAGAGCATACTGTCTGAAAATGTCATTCTCCGACTGCGGAATTACAGATCATGATCGTGTAGCAATCGTGTGCATTATTATTATTATTATTATTATTATTATTATTATTATTATTATTATTTGTGGAAACGACTAGAACGTGTGTGTATATGGAGTGGACACTTAAAGAAGTCTCCAGGCTCGAGCACTTCTTTTAAATACAGGCAACTGTATGCACATTTTTAATAATAACGTTTATCCACGTTTTAAAACGACGTAAATTGACCAAAGAGCACGGTGCTTCGTGGTTAGCACGTCCGCCTCACGCCTCCAGGGTCGGGGGTCGATTCCCACCGTGGCCCTGTGTGTGTGGAGTTTGCGTGTTCTCCCCGTGCTGCGGGGGTTTCCTCCGGGTACTCCGGTTTCCTCCCCCAGTCCAAAGACATGCATGGTAGGCTGATTGGCGTGTCTAAAGTGTCCGTAGTGTATGAATGGGTGTGTGAGTGTGTGTGTGATTGTGCCCTGTGATGGATTGGCACCCTGTCCAGGGTGTACCCCGCCTCGTGCCCCGTGCTCCCTGGGATAGACTCCAGGTTCCCCCGTGACCCTGAAAAGGATACGCGGTATAGAAGATGGACAATCAAGACTTTTAAATATATGTGACTCTGTACAGTTTCTGTACTACTACTACTATTGATGATGATGATGATGATGATGATGATGATAATAATTGAAGCTGGGGGCCAAGCACCCAGACTGGATGAGCCACGTTCACAGATGTGCTGCAAGTTTTGCCTAGGCAGTCACAGGAATACAGAGCCGTTACAGGAACTATTTGGAGTATCAGAATTCTTTGGATCGTTTTTGTGAGGCTTATGGTGAAGATGGTGTGTGCCAAATTTGGTGGTGATTGGACCCAGGGAATCCAAGGCTCTAAAATGTTGTACATATGATTCAAAAGTTATGACCATAGAAGTACTTCCAAATTTGACTCGATGGTGGCGCTAGAACTTTGCCCGCACTTGGCCCAAATTTGGTCCGAATGTTCCTTAGACACTCCCTAATCAGCTTTTTTTTGCCAGACAGTTCTATCAGCTGCCATGGACACCCTAGCCAGAAGTATAAGAATCTTATTATTAGGTAGTAGGTAGATTCTTCTTCTTCTTCTTCTTCTTATTATTATTATTAGTAGTAGTAGTAATATTATTATTATTATTATTATATAAGAATCTACCTACACATCTTTTGGTGCTTGGCCCCCTAATAATAACAGCAATAACAGATTATTTTAGCTGAACATTTAAGTAGCATAAAGAGTTACACATACAAATAAAGTAAATTAAGAGGTACTCTTGCCTTCCATAAGTATTCACCCCTCCGTGTGTGATTTTAAAGTGTGACCTGATCTCAATATAAATTCAGCTCTACCTGCAAGAACCCTGAGTTTGTTAGAGAACATTCCAAGAAGTGATCAAAACAAGTCCAGGACAAAGTTCTGAAAACATATATGTCATGTTTTAGTTGCAGAAACAATCAAGACTCTACCTAGAGGAGGACATCCAACAGAAGTCGGTGAGAGAGTAAAGAGGGATCAATCAGAGACGCAAGAGGCCAAAGGGTAAAACTTGGCACGGTGCTACCACCACCACGCTTCACAGTTTTCAGATTGATGAGTCGTGCTGGGTTTTGTGGCAAATGTAGCACTTTATGCCAAGACCAAAACATACAGTTTCATCTGGTCTCATCAACCAGAAAACCTTTTACAAAGGCTCCATCATGCCTTTTGGAAAACTGCGAACTGGATTTCTTATGACTCATAAATCCCAGCGTTGTCGAGTGTCCAGGCTGTGCATGTCCTGCGAGCAGTTTCTCCCATCTGAGCTGTGGATCTCTCCAGCTCCTTCAGAGTTACCCTTGGCCTTGACGCTAAAAAAGTCCTTACATTCTTGACCTTTAGCTCCACAAGTCATCATGGGACTCTGTATTTGTGTGTGTGTGTGTGTGTGTGTGTGTGTTTTGAAGCCCTCAGCTGGATGTTGGATGTAGTAATCGTCTCCAGGATCCACAGTATGTTCCCATCTTTCTTCCTCTGGGCTCCATCCCACTCCCTCTCTTCCTCAGCTCCGTCTGAAAGTACAGTTTAATAAGTGATTGTGATCCATTAGAAAATAATACCTGGTAGGGATATTAAAGCCTGACGGATGAGTGCAGGTTGCCGGGAGACGTGTGGTGCGGTTGACTCGCGTTCGCCGCACTCCTCTCTCGTTTTCTCCACACACGCTTTAATGAACAGTCTGGAAGCTCAGCAAACCACCAACCAGCCTGATAGATTGGGGTCTGTAGCATACCATGCATACTGTGTGTGTGTGTGTGTGTTGGTTGTAGAGAGATCATAAGTGCTTGAACTCTTAAAGTACCCATAAATGTGTCAGCTCGGTCGTCAAGATTTTACTGTTCTAGGAATATCTCATTTAAAAAAAAAAAAAAAAAAAAAAAAAAAAAAAAGTACATGGATTTATGAATATTCATGAATATGCAAATTTGGAGAAGCCCGTACACATCCTTCAGCCATCCCAACTAGCATCATAGCTATCTTAGCTAGCCAGCTTACTAGCTGCTAGTCAACCAGCCCATGTTGTGAGTCGTTTACTCCATGATTTACTGAGAGCTTATTTAGACGTGACCTCACAAACTGGGCTTGTATGTAGCTCCGCCCCGAATCAGTTCGTTGCTGAGTGTTAGCTAGCTACGTAGCTTAGTCAGCTAAGTTGCATTCTGAGTGGGATTTCAGTATCCAAGTCTCAATTTGCATTCATTGTTCTCCACGATTGATTTTATCTGCAGCCAAACGTGTTACCATAACAACCGCGATTTATCGATTCAGTTCGTTAATGTTAGCTAGGTCAACAAGCTGTTTAGCATAGCATACAGTTTCTGCAGTCTGGTCGCCAATCGTGTCAACCTCTTATCTGGAAGATCTGAGAGCTTATTCAGATGTTGCATCACAATCTGGACTTGTATGTAGCTCCGCCCCCCCCCGAATCACTTTTATACTTGAGTGTTATAAACGTGAATTTAGCATCGTGCTAACAGTTGGTGAAGTCGACACACGTATAATCTGTGTAACTGAACGGAGTTCATCATTCAGATATCACGCTGTAACCAAAAAGCTACTGAAAATGACTTTTCTAGACCTTTAACTTCATAACAAATCGAAAGGTTATGAATATGCATGATATGCAAATGAGAAAAGATCTCTACATTATGTCATGCATGACTCCACCCTCTTTCCCACCCCCTTGACTTGGATAAAATGGTTCCTGAAGATTAATGTATGAGTTATGGATCGTAGCGTGATCTTTGGAAAAGGGGCTGAGCCGTGTTATGCCTGGGGGCGGGGCTGATGTAAAGAGACTGATTTGAAGAAACTAGCCGTGTGTTGAAGGGCAATATTGAGAATTTCAGTTTTTTTCTAAGCTGTCTATTCTTATAGGGTTCGTAATTTATAATCATGATATTTCAGACTTTACCAACAGTATACACACACACACACACACACACACACACACACACAGTGGGTTAAAGCTACTGTCTACAGGAAATTGGGATTTAATTGTCAAAACCTAGCATAACGTTGATCAAGGAGAGCTGCCATCACATTATTTTCTTTTCCTTCTCCTTCCCTCTCTTATTTAAGCACTTCATCTTGTCTTCTCTCTCTCCTCTGCGTCCAGCAGCTCATCTTCGTCTCTCGTCATCTTGTCCAAGATGCTGCTGTTTAAGTTGGAGTTTTGCTTTCTGACGGTTTTTAATAGCACTCGTTTTTTTTTTTTTTTTTTTTTTTTGGCTCACACCATCAGGAAAGGAAAAGTGTGTGTGTGTGTGTGTGTGTGTGTGTGTGTGTGACCGAGCAGTGCTCGGACGACGCTGATGTATTTCCTGTCAGCCCTAAAGCAGTTTGTGTTTCCTGCCAATGGTTTGGAACCGATGCGGTTTGGAATCGAAGTTGCACCGATGTTCCTGACATTCCTGTGATTTTGTTTTCTAAGGCAGTGCAAAAAACATTCTAGTGAGGCTACGTCCACGTTAATCCGGACAGAGCTGGGAACTGCGCTTTTGTTTGAAAACACTCTCCCTCTACTCCGGCGTTTTCAAACATTTTTCGGAACGTCTGAAAACGCTCGCCTCCTCATACCGCGCACGCGTAAAATGTCGAGTTAAAGCACAGACGAAGAGGTCCACAGAGACGTCCACCGTCTTGCTTGTTTGGAGTTGAACGGGTCACGTGACTGCGTCTCTCATCGTTCTCGAATATCTCCGTTTTCTCAGTCCACACTACAAAGCGAAGACGGCGTCCTGAAGTTTATCCACTTGGGAGAGCGTTTTTCGAAAAGCTCCGTCTCCGTGTGATGGAAGGCCAAGACGTGGAGAAAAAGATGCGTTTACAGATTCATCCGGATTAATATGGACGTAGCCTAAGTAGGTTAATCTGAGAGTGAGTTGGGGGAAGGGGGCGGAGTCAGGGTGGCAGGATGATGTGTGGCTCTTTCAATTTGCATATCCATGCATAGTCATAGTGCCTTGCATTTCACAAGTGAGCAAGGACGTTGTCTTGGTAACGATGTCTTGGATTCACACTTCAGTTTCATTAGCTGTTCAGTCTGGAATCCGAGTCGAGTCGTGAGTCAGTGTGGCTTTCTCACTATGACTCCATTTGCGTGAGTGAAATTGATTCATTTGGTTTGTTTGCTATTTCGTGTAGCTTGGTTTCACACTGCAGGTAATTGAGTGTAATGTAGTAAGGAACTGGCTGAATATGTTTACTCATTGGTATTATGTAATAAGAAGAATAAAAGTCTTTAGAAAGTGCTGTTAAAGGAAAAGAATCACTCCATTTCATCACACCACCCCAAAGAGGATGTATAAAACACAGGTGAACATGAAGATTCTGAGGGCAGCTCTGAGTATGATCAGCTGCCCTGTGACTGGAGTGTCTCAGACTGCATCTCTGTCCACCTCTGGGATTTTATTAACCGTATTAAAGTTTACAGTGTTATTCTGAGCCTGCTGTCCTGTCCAATCGCAGTAACCGCTCCCACGGCGTCGCTAAAGAAGATAAAGGCACTGTGGGGAAAATAATTTTTCATCTCTATTTATCTATTTTTTTTTATTGACTTATTTTTGTAATTATTGCTTTTTTAGTCGTCTTCTTCTTCTTCTTATTATTATTATTATTATTATTTTATTTATTTCTTTTATTGTTCTTAAGGGGGAGAAGGAGGGAGATGCAGAGACAGATGGAGAGAGAGAGAGCAGGAGTGTGAGGGAGGGAGAGAGCAGGAGCGGGAGTGAATGGAGAGGGGGAGAAATGGAGGTGGGGAGATGGAGGGGAAAGAGAGATGGAGATGGAGGAGTGGGGGAGAGGGAGAGAGCAGGAGTGGGAGAGAGATGGAGGGAGAGCGGGAGAGAGGGCAGGATTGGGAGAGAGAAGGAGTGGGAGAGAGGTGGAGGGGTGGGGAGAGAGCAGGAGTGAGAGAGACCAGGAGTGGGAGAGAGATGGAGGGGGGATGGAGAGACCAGGAGTGGGAGAGAGATGGAGGGAGAGCGGGAGAGAGGGCAGGATCGGGAGAGATAGAGGGAGAGAGATGGAGCGGTAGGGGGAGTGGCCAGGAGTGGGAGTGGCCAGGAGTGGGAGTGGCCAGGAGTGGGAGTGGCCAGGAGTGGGAGTGGCCAGGAGTGGGAGTGGCCAGGAGTGGGAGAGAGATGGAGGGGATGGAGAGACCAGGAGTGGGAGCGAGATGGAGGGGATGGAGAGACCAGGAGTGGGAGCGAGATGGAGGGGATGGAGAGACCAGGAGTGGGAGCGAGATGGAGGGGATGGAGAGACCAGGAGTGGGAGCGAGATGGAGGGGATGGAGAGACCAGGAGTGGGAGCGAGAGAGATGGAGATGGAGGGAGGGAGGGAGAGATGGAGGGGGGGATGGAGAGAGCAGGAGTGTGATGGAGATGGAGACAGGGAGAGATGGAGGGAGAGATGGAGGGGGGGATGGAGAGAGCAGGAGTGTGATGGAGATGGAGACAGGGAGAGATGGAGGGAGAGATGGAGGGGGGGATGGAGAGAGCATGAGTGTGAGAGAGATGGAGACAGGGAGAGATGGAGGGGGGATGGAGAGAGCAGGAGTGTGATGGAGGGGGGGATGGAGAGAGCAGGAGTGTGAGAGAGATGGAGGGGGGGAGAGATGGAGACAGGGAGAGATGGAGGGAGAGATGGAGGGGGGATGGAGAGAGCAGGAGTGTGAGAGATGGAGGGAGGGAGAGATGGAGATGGGGGGGATGGAGAGGGCAGGAGTGTGAGAGATGGAGGGAGGGAGAGATGGAGATGGGGGGATGGAGAGGGCAGGAGTGTGAGAGATGGAGGGAGGGAGAGATGGAGGGGGGATGGAGAGAGCAGGAGTGTGAGAGAGATGGAGGGGGGGAGAGATGAAGACAGGGAGAGATGGAGGGAGAGATGGAGGGGGGATGGAGAGAGCAGGAGTGTGAGAGATGGAGGGAGGGAGAGATGGAAATGGGGGGATGGAGAGGGCAGGAGTGTGAGAGATGGAGGCAGGGAGAGATGGAGACAGGGAGAGATGGAGGGAGAGATGGAGGGGGGGATGGAGAGAGCAGGAATGTGATGGAGATGGAGACAGGGAGAGATGGAGGGAGGGAGGGAGAGATGGAGGGGGGGATGGAGAGAGCAGGAATGTGATGGAGATGGAGGGAGGGAGAGATGGAGGGGGGAGGGAGGGAGCAGGAGTGGGATGGAGATGGAAGGAAAGCGGGAGAGAGGGCAGGATCGGGAGAGAGATGGAGGGGGGATGGAGAGAGCAGTAGTGTGAGAGAGATGGAGATGGAGGGAGGGAGAGATGGAGGGGGGATGGAGAGAGCAGGAGTGTGAGAGAGATGGAGGGAAGGAGAGATGGAGGGAGGGAGCGAGCGGGGAAAGAGAGCGGTTGGAGAGGGATACGGCGGGAGCGGCCGGGGAGAGTGAACGGCCAAAGAGAGGGATACTACGGGAGAGGGAATGGTTGGAGAGAGGGATACGACGGGAGCGGGCGGGGAAAGGGAGCGGTTAGAGAGAGGGATACGACGGGAGCGGGCGGGGAAAAGGAGCGGCTGGAGAGGGATACGATGGGAGCGGGTGGGGAAAAGGAGCGGTTAGAGAGAGGGATATGACGGGAGCGGGTGGGGAAAAGGAGCGGTTGGAGAGCGGGATATGACTGGAGCGGGCGGGGAAAGGGAGCGGTTGGAGAGCGGGATATGACTGGAGCGGTTAGAGAGAGGGATACGACGGGAGCGGGCGGGGAAAAGGAGCGGCTGGAGAGGGATACGATGGGAGCGGGTGGGGAAAAGGAGCGGTTGGAGAGCGGGATATGACTGGAGCGGGCGGGGAAAGGGAGCGGTTGGAGAGCGGGATATGACGGGAGCGGGTGGGGAAAAGGAGCGGTTGGAGAGCGGGATATGACTGGAGCGGGCGGGGAAAGGGAGCGGTTGGAGAGCGGGATATGACTGGAGCGGGCGGGGAAAGGGAGCGGTTGGAGAGAGGGATACGACGGGAGCGGGCGTGTAAAGGGAGCGGTTGGAGAGAGGGATATGACGGGAGCGGGCGTGTAAAGGGAGCGGTTGGAGAGAGGGATATGACGGGAGCGGGCGGGGAAAAGGAGCGGTTGGAGAGAGGGATACGATGGGAGCGGGCGGGGAAAAGGAGCGGTTGGAGAGAGGGATACGATGGGAGCGGGCGGGGAAAAGGAGCGGTTGGAGAGAGGGATATGATGGGAGCGGGCGGGGAAAAGGAGCGGTTGGAGAGAGGGATATGATGGGAGCGGGCGGGGAAAAGGAGCGGTTGGAGAGAGGGATACGACGGGAGCGGGCGGGGAAAGGGAGCGGTTAGAGAGAGGGATATGATGGGAGCGGGCGGGGAAAGGGAGCGGTTGGAGAGAGGGATACGATGAGAGCGGGTGGGGAAAGGGAGCGGTTGGAGAGAGGGATATGACTGGAGCGGGCGGGGAAAGGGAGCGGTTGGAGAGAGGGATATGACTGGAGCGGGCGGGGAAAAGGAGCGGTTGGAGAGAGGGATATGACGGGAGCGGGCAGGGAGAGTGAATGGCCAAAGAGAGGGATACGACGGAAGTGGGCGGGGAGAGTGAACAGTTGGAGAGAGGGATACGACGGGAATGGCCAGAGAGAGGGATACGACGGGAACGGTCGGAGAGAGGGATACGACGGGAACAGATTCAGTATCTTAGCTGACAGTAACCTAAATTTTTCCATTGCGATGAAAAGAATTCAGAGCATCTGGGATCTGGGGACAGAATGAGGGAATGATTTGAGAAAGACGAGGAATGTCAGTAGTGGCATGTACTTCAGGAGGAATTTATTGATTTCCAGCAGTTTTTCTCTCTCCCTCTCTCTCCCTCTCTCTCTCTCTCTCTCTCTCTCTCAGGAATACACAAGTGTAATATAAGGGGTTGTTGCCACTGGAAAATCTCTCTGTTTCCAGTTACAGCGGAATGAAAATTTCCACTTTATTTGACCGAATTGCAGAGTGGAGGAAAGGCAGAGAGCGAGAGAGAAGGAATTTAATTTATTTGCGTTATATTTTTATGTCTCTCGTTCAGAGGGATAATGATAACCGCCTCCGTCCAAAATACACACGGCTCTAAACAGGTTGCGTGTGCGTCTGTACTCCATTAAGACATTTCCACATCTGAGAATTCCATCTGCGTAAGAGCTGAAATAATGAGGCCCTGATCTAAAAGCAAAATAAAAGGGGTTTTAATCGTTTTCTGGAATGGTTTAGAAAGTGGACTATGTCATGTTTAGCCCCGCCCCCTTGTTTGATCGACATGGTCCCACAGAATTTCCAGCCAGATAAAAACCGTGAACTGTCTTTACCTCTTCGAAACCCTCAGCACAGACTGGCCCTATCAGAAAGGCTTCCAAGTAGAACCCCTTTAAGGAGTAAAGGAACTCCCGGAGTACGAGTGTTATGTCTGACGGGTTCTAGGTGCTAAGAAGAACGTCTGGACTGCACTCTTACCTAGTTTTAATGCAGACGTTCTTGGAAAATGCTGGCTTTAATGGTTAAGTAAAGGAGCTCCAGGGTTCCCGGTTTGATCCTGAACTCAGATTACTGTTTGTGTGGAATTTCACATGTTCTCCTCATGTGGGTTTCCTCTGGGTTCTCTGATTTCCTCCTACTGTCCAAAGACATGCAGGTAGGTGGATAGGTGATGCTGCACTGCCACTAGTGGTCATTTTTAAAGATTAGCGGTCGAGCGATTAATCGATTTTTACGATTGATCGGCACCAATAACCGATCCACCGATAGTTTTCGTGTCTGTTGCAGGAGCGGCCGAGAAGCGTCTGCCGTCATACGGTGCGAGAGCGGCCTCTAGAGGCAAAGTTAAAACCTTCACTGACTAATTTTGTTGTGTTATTTGAAGTGTTTTTTAAAAAATTATTATTATTATTCATTTTGGACGGCTCTATTTTTATTTATTAGAGTGTTACTTTTTGGTTCCGATTGGATGCATGTCTTTTATATACTTTAATGTTCATTAATACTTAATGTATATTAATATTTATATATTTATTTCATTTAAAAAAGTCCGGTACATTTTTCATGGTACATTCACTAAAGCTCCCAAAACATGTACCCTCGATGGTACAACCCCAGCTACAGTACATGGAAAAGTACCTTCGATGCCTTCGTGCCTGAGAGCGTATGATGAAGTGTGGGTTTAGATTTAGCGTGCGAGGAACGAACCCTCTGTTCGATGTGGTATTTTGTACGCGCTAAAAAACGCGAACATGACGTGAACTTCTGAAGTTTTGCTCAGTACCTAGAACTTGTCATGCGTTTAACTTTCAGATAAACCATCTGGGGCGCTCTTAGTAAAATGGATTTTTTTTTAAAGAGTTCATTAGATCGTTAAAGGGTTCTTAATGGGTTCTACGTGGAATCCAGTCTAATTCCAGTTTAGACTGGATTGGCTGAGTGAGAAAGCTGTGTGTATGTTTTGTTCCGAAAAATTGACAGGTAATTGTCCAGTCTTGTGCAGCCTCTTGTATAAGCCTTGTTGAAGTGTGTGTGTGTGTGTGTGTGTGTGTTATTAGAAGGTTTAGTCCAAAGCCTGTGGATGTGGGATATTCTGGGCTGTAGCTCTGATGTGGTTCATGAGCTGGAGTTGAGAACAGAGAATTGTGGGGTTGGTGTGCAGGGATAAAACCCCACCACTGATTTAAACCACAGAGAGAGAGTGTGTGTGTGTGTGTGTGTGTGTGTGTGTGTGTGTGTGTGTGTGTGTGTGTGTGTGTGTGTAAGCTAATGCGCATGTGTGTTGCATCCACGCATAGCTGAGGTTTTTTTGTTGTGTACGCGGTGTAATCAGACCTGGTTGCGTTTTAATTCTGTATAGACGAGTGCAAAAGTTTGCACCCCCTCTGGTTTTTAGCTGGAAAACCTAACCTACAAAACATAATTCTACGTTGAGCGAGTTCTCTCTTCCTGTTCAGTGCGACCTAAATGTCACAGCAACCGAGTTTGCTTAATCTGCGCGAGCTGAAGCTGAACGGTGAACGAGCAGCCGCGAACCGAAGCGCTTTACTAGCGGGTTAATTCATGAACTCGCCCAAACTCCTCCTATACACGTACGAGATTAATCAGACGTTCACACACAACATGACCACAACGTCACGCCTCGCGTCCGCGCGCAATGACCCGAAGTGAACTGAACTGAAGTGAGGCGCTGGGTAGAACGTCAAGTCACGTCACGAATACGCCGTTACCGTAGCGACGCGCACAGCGAAGAACTAAAGCGTGAAGAATTCACTCTATTGCATTTTCCAGTGTGTGAATATTATTATGTTATTAAGAATTAAAAGTCCGTCGCTATTCGAAAGGGCGCACTCGCATGATATATTATCATTACATCAGTGGCATAAAATGACGATAATATCGTTCATCGCGATTATTTCTGGCACGATATATCGTCCAACACGAGGAGTTATCGTGGCATGTGCACAGTGTATTGTAGTGTTTCTTGCTACACAGTTGTTGTACTTGTCTTGGATGAGAAACGTTGGATGATGCTGTTCGGCGCTCGTGTAATTACACCCTGTTGGTATGATGGTGATCTGCTGACCCGTGTTTGTATGATGGTGAACTCTGGGATTCTCTGGTCATCTGGTATGTCCCTCAGTAGCAGTGTAATTGAAGTCCACACAGCTCTGTCATTTTCTCCCGGATGCTGGGAAGCGGAGGCGTGCGAAAGCTAAGTGCTCTGTGTAACAGCACATATTTGACCATGGTGCAGTGTGAACTCACACACACACACACGGTTTATTATAGGATCTGTGAATACTGCAGTCTGCTCCGACGTAGCACGTGTGTACACACGTTTTTATTTTTAGATTTTAGAACCAGCGCTATAGAGATGAAAAACTATTTATTTTATGAACTTTTTTTTTTTTATATGTATACCTCAGCTTTTGAAGTGGCGGGCGAGCTTGAGAGCAGAGTGGAGAAGTGGGTTACCATGACAACGCTAGCGTAAACAGACCGACACATGGTATCGTATTGGAAATTGGAAAAAGTGGGATCAATGTGTATGAGAGAGAGCATCAGACAGTGGTGTAATGAAACCTCAGGGAAAGTATTTTTCCACAGCTCTAGTTCTGAGTTCCTGGAAAAACAGGAAGTACCGAGACAAAAGGAGGAAGTGAGGTGTAGTTTGGAACGGTCAGTGGTCTACTCTTGGAGATGAACTCTGACGCCGTACATGTGTAGCTTTTGAAGTGGGATCCAGATCTTACAAGATTGGCGTTTGCGTTAAAGTTTTTTTTTTTGTTTTTTTTTTTCTCAAGCATGAATTTTTCCATCAAAATGGACTTTCTGAATAAACCTAATTTGTGGGCGGGGCTATATATGTGCGCAGGCTTGTTTTCCTAACATTACAAATACATACAGAAAGATTCAGTGTACCATCTCCTGTATGTCATGCACATAAAAGAAATTTCTATGTATATTAAAAACATAAAAATAAGGAAAGGACTATAATACAATACTAACAATAGCGTGTACATATATACACACACACGTACATATTTATTTTTATTATTTATTTATCTTTATATTTGTCTCTTGTGGGTGTCGACTGTCCGTCTACTGCTTTCGGTTCTGATTAAAAAAAAAGTGTAGTAGCCAAAATGAATAGCCTACAACTCATGATTTACTGCAGCATGCAATTTACTTTCATTTAAAATGTATTTTAAATATATCATGGTATTCTAACGAAGCGAAATCGGTGTGAAAATCGATCGTTTTATCGACTCGTGTGCCAGGCTTTGTATTTACGTAGCTTTGTTAGCAGATTATCAGCTCAAGCTAATACGCTCACCAAAGAAGCAACGCTCTCTGCTACTTCCCTCCAAGCTTTATTTTTCTTTGCCCTCTTTTGCTTTGTTGCTCTTATGTACAAAATGGCCGCCTTGCTTTTCTTTTTTAAATTTGTTTTTAATTACCTCAGAGATCCTTATGTTGCCATTTAACTTGTATTTAAGGTGTGTAGTTTAGTGATGTGTAAAGTTGCGATCAGAATGATTGAACCCCCGGTGCAAATCAGGTTTATTGTCAGAGCGTACAGACTTCCAGCTGTTTGCGATGAACACATCAAACAAAAGCGAGCGAAATTGTTCGACACGACGAACGCTTCAAGTGGTTTCAGCAAATTCAACTGAAAATGCGACTTATAATGATTTCTCCGGTCTCAAAAGTATTCACCCCCTTCATGGCGATCATCTTTAGTACTTATTAGAGCTCCTTTTTGCTGTTACGACCTGCTGTAAACGAGATGCCGAGCCAGACACCAGCTCCTGGCGGTGTTCCTGAGGAATCTTGGTCAGTTCCTCATGAGCAATGGAGTCCAGTTCAGTAATATTCTTTGGGTTTTGGGTTTGTGTGCTGCAACTGTCTTCTTCGAATCCCACCAGAGAAGTCAGGTGATTGTGATGGCCCTGATGAATCTTCCAGAACGTCTTCTGCAACCAAGCCTTGGTGGAATTTGAGGTTTGCTTGGGATCGTTGTCTGTTGGAAGATCCAGTGACGCCCGAGCTTCAGCTTCCTCACAGACGGCATGAGGTTTTCTAATAGGATTTCCTCATACTTCAGTGAATCCATCTCGCCTTCCACACGCTGCAGGTTTCCAGTGCCAGACGATACAAAGCAGCCCCAGAGCATCACCGAGCCTCCACCATGCTCGACTGTGGACAGTGTTCTTTCTTCATTCTTCTTCCTCCAGACGTACCGCTGAGCCATCGTGCCGAAAAGTTCCAGTTTAGTTTCATCGCTCCACAGAACAGAATCACAAAACTTCTGTGGCTAATTTATATGATTTTGAGCGACTTTTCTTGTTCTTTTGGATCAGTAGTGGTGTAAATCTTGGAGTTCTGGCACGGAAACCTTCTGCGTTTAGTACGCTCCTTACTGTGCTCACTGAAACCTCAGTGTCTGTCACCACCAGGTCTTGCTGCAGGTCTTTTACAGTCACTCGAGGGTTTTTCACAACCTGCCTTCTCACAAATCTGCTTGTAGCCGTCGATATCTTCCTTTTTCTGCCGCGTCCAGGTATTTCATTAATTTTCTACCCCTAGCCAGGTCAGGTATTTCATGTGTTCCAGCTCAAACACACCTGCTGCAACTAATAAAGCCCTTGATTAGTTGCATCAGGCGTGCTTGAGACAACACCTGTTTTGTATATTTGTGCTCTTGTGAGGGATTCTATTCAGGGGGTGAATACTTTTGAGACCGGAGAAATCATTATAAGTCGCATTTTCAGTCGAATTTGTTGAAACCACTTGAAGCGTTCGTCGTGTCGAACAATTTCGGTCGCTTTTGTTTGATGTGTTCATCGCAAACAGCTGGAAGTCTGTACACTCTGACAATAAACCTGATTTGCCCCGGGGGTTCAATCATTCTGATCGCAACTGTATGTATTTGACTCATGATGTTCTAGGGAGTTTTGAGTCATTTTGTTTGAATGTTTTTGTAATTCATTGTTTTTTTTTTAATTACTTGAAATTGTGTTTTTATTTATTTATTTATTTTTTAAACTTTTAATTTTTATTAACTTCCCATGAGTTAACTTTTCTAACAGTCATGATGAAGGGTCTTTTCTTTTCAAAGGAGTGAAATGAGTGTGTGTGTGTGTGTGTGTGTGTGTGTGTGTGCGCGCACATTTACAGTGTGTTTCCTGTACTTCCTGTGCAGGTCTGTACGAGCTGTTGTCAGCGTTGCCGTCTCAGCTCCAGATGTATGTAAAGAGCGCGGAGGATCGCTCTTTTCTCCATGCCGTGTTCAGCGCCCGGAGCCTGCACTCCCTCGTCAAGGTGAGTGTGTACCTGTGTGTACCTGTCCTTTGTGTGTTTGCGAAGGGTAAAATATGGACGGAGCATCATATCCCGAGGTCAGGGCTGTGTAATATGACGGTATATTGATTAATTTGATAAATTCGTTTACAATACGTTTCTCCGAGACTAAATGAATATTTAAAAGCAAAAAAACCCAACATTTGAATATTTAAGATCCCATTTTTTACTTTAATTTTTGTCAGAAGTGCTTGTTTTGCTTGATGTACAAATTGATATTATTATTATTATTATTATTATTATTATTATTATTTTATTTTATTTTTTTTTTTTTTTGCCATATTGCCCCAACCAAGCTGACGTGACAATCCCCTTACCTACCCTTTTTAAAAGTTAGGATCAGAGGGTAGTTGTAGGCTCCCAGAGTGTTTTGTTCCTCCTACATCACAGCGATTTGTAAACGCTAACCGTTTTTTAACGTCGTATCATACTTTTTTACGGATACGTTCACTGTTGTATAAAGTCAGTTCCCGTTCTCACCGAAGATGTCGGCAAACTCCGACCGTTACAAAGCGCTGACATTGGAGACTCCTTCCATACTTCACCTCATACACAATGATTTATTTACTTTTTTAAGTAATAGGTTTCTGTGGAAAGACCCACGTACAAGTCCCTGTGAATGAGAGCGATGGGTTACTATGGAAACGTTAACGTAGGCTATTAGAACGAGCGCGTTAATATAAACCTGTGATTTGGTGCCGCACAGCTAATATGATTATTCATTATGAAAAATTTAATCAACACTTCCTGACCAATCACAGTCCAGAATTCAACAGTGGTGTGTGTGTGTGTGTGTGTGTGTGTGTGTGAACAGCATCGATATAGACCTGGCGTGTGCCCAGTAACCGTGCTGAATTACAGCCGTTTTGCAGAGATGGAACGTGTGTGTGTGTGTGTGTGTGTGTGTGTGTGTGTGTGACCCCCGGGACAGACAGCATGTCCTCTGGTCACAGGTCGCGGTACAGAGTGTTGTATAGTGTAATTACAGCAGGGTTATGCTCCGGAGATCTTTGGCTGTAATCCTTCTCCAAGCTGCCACTCTCTCGTTCTCTCTCTCTCTCACACACACACACACATACACACACACACACACATATTGCTGTACAGGAAATCCAGCACAATCTGCAATTTCCACCTGGGTTAGGTGCGTCACATGTGTGTGTGCATGTTAGAGAGAGATCAGTAACTTTCTGCTCTCAGTGGCCCTCACACATTCCTCAGTTATTGTTCAATAAGAGGATCCTACGTGCATTTCTATACATGTATACACACACACACACACACACACACACACACACACACACACACACACACACACACACACACACACTCCGTACCTGCATAATCCAGTACAGCTGTTTTATCCTCGCTGTGAGCTCGGCTCGGCTCGTAAACCCGACACGGAAACCTGTACAGCTGTGACATTAGTGCCGTGGTGACTCCTGGGCTCTGTGTAGTTATTACTTCAGGAGCGGTGCGGTACGAGGCGATGGAGCAGGGCTCGTATCTGTGAGTGTTCACACCCAGCCGACGTGTCCCCGGGTGCTTTAACTGTGCTTTAACTTTCTCAGACTCGAGACTCTAGAAAATAGTCTGTTTTTATTAATAGAAATTAGGGCGACCGAGAACATTTGTTTTTTTGTTTTTTGGCACGAAGATGACCTCGTAATCCTTCAGCGTTACGAGGACACAATGCTCGCACCTGACTCGCACAGCCCTCCGGTTCTTTTTAGTTTTTTAAGAATCCAGACAAGTACTGGTACTTTTTAAAACGCTGTGTTTTGGGGTTTTTTTCCCCTTTAAACCACAGTTCATTTCCAAAAACGTTTCCTGAATTAAATGGCGTCTCTGTGTGCCAGGCGACCGACCCATAACCTTCACTTCATTTCCAGCATTTTTGCTTGTTTTTGACATGGACGTGAAACGAGCATGCTTTCTTACACTGCTCATTATCACTTCCCAAACGTGAGGTGAAAAACGCGAGGTCGACCGATAGCGATGACTAACTAAGGTGGGCGGTACCTACCTGTCTAACCAATTAATCAACCGATAGTTTATAAAATCGATTCGGAATGAAAACGGAACGCTCAAAGTCAAACATCGCTGAACTTTATTACAAAATTAAACAGTACTGACTGTACCGTGAAAATATACTGGTTTTTTTTTTTTTTTTTTTTAGTGAAATAAATATATAAATATCAACGTCAACTATTAATGAATATTAAAAGTAATTAAAAGACCAGCATCCAAACCGAACCAAAAAGAACGCTCCAAATAACAAATAAAAACAGAGATGTCCAAAATGAATCGAAAAACACTTCGAATAACACGACAAAATTAGTCAGTGATGGTTTTTAATTTCGCCTCTAGAGGCCGCTCTCGTACCGTATGATGATGGCGGACCCTTCTCAGCCGCTCGCGCGACGGACACGAAGACTATCGGTGTGGCAAAAGCGATCGGTCGGTCGACCTCTACAGATAACAGCGTCGCATTAAAGTCCGCCATCTTGGAATTGTGGCGATCGTGTGACGGTTATAGGCAGTGTTTTTTTTTTTTTTTTTTTTTTTTTTTTTTTTTTTTTTTTTTTTTTTTAAAGACCTGACTTATTGATGAAAGGATTCATAACGCCTGGAAAAATTGCCATTAGTGCCGCTGTCTTACAGTAGAACTTTTCTTTCGACCATTTTGTGCTATTGTCCGGTTTGTGGTTTTTTGCACGGCGTTGTACCTTAACGCTAGCAGGAAGAGCGTATCGGTAGAGAAAATAACATTTAAACGAGTCGCACTGAGCATTTTATGGGTTTTTTTTTTTTTTTTTTCCCGGCAGAGGATCTCAGTTTGTTCTCAAGTAGTAATTAATTAAATTAATTACATTAAGTATTTTTGTGAATTTTTTAAACAAAAGATTAGGTTAAACAATAAAGACAATTTCTCTATTGTTTAACCTAATCTTTTGTTTAAAAAATTCACAAGAATACTCCGCTCTCATGGATAGCAAACAGTTGCAAACACAACACAGGTTTATAAAAAAATAAATAAATAAATTAAAAAATCATCTGTGTGCAACATTTATTGGCACCCTTTTAGTCAGTACTTTGTGCTAGCTGCCTATGCCAAGATAACAGCTCTGAGTCTTCTCCTATAACGCTGATGAGGTTGGAGAATACATAGCGAGGGATCTGAGAGCGTTCCTCCGTACAGGATCTCTCCAGATCCTTCACATTTCCAGGTCCACGCTGGTGGACTCTCTTCTTCAGTTCACCCCACAGGTTTTCTATGGGGTTCAGGTCAGGGGACTGGGATGGTCAGGGCAGGATCTTGATTTTGTGGTCAGTAAACCGTTTCTGTGTTGATTTTGATGATGTTTTGGATCATCGTCCTGCTGGAAGATCCAACCACGGCCCATTTGAATCTTTCTGTCAGAGGCAGTCAGGTTTTCATTTAATATCTGTTGATATTTGGTAGAGTCCATGATGCCATGTGTCCTAACAAAATGTCCAGGTCCTCTGTCAGAAAAACAGCCCCAAAACATTAAAGATCCTCCTCCATATTTAACCGTGGGCATGAGGGACTTTTCCATACGGCTACCTCTCTGTGTGCTCCAAAACCACCTCTGTGTTTATTACCAAAAAGCTCTATTCTGGTTTCATCTGACCGTAGAACCCGATCCCATTTGAAGTTCCAGTAGTGTCTGCACACTGAAGACGCTCGAGTTTGTTTTTGGATGAGAGTAGAGGCTTATTTCTTGAAACCCTTCCAAACACCTTGTGGTGATGTCGGTGACTTCAGATTGTAGTTTTGGAGACTTTCTGACCCCGAGACACGACTAACTCCTGCAGTTCTCCAGCTGTGATCTTTGGGGAGTTTTTGTCCACTCGAACCGTCCTCTTCACAGTGCGTTGAGACGATACAGACACGCGTCCAATTCCAGGTCGATTCATGACATTTCCAGTTGACTGGAACTTCTTAATCATTACCCTGATGGTAGAAACGGGCGTTTTCAATGCTTGTGCTATTTTCTTATAGCCACGCCCCATTGTGTGAAGCTCAACAACCTTTTGCTGCACATCACAGCTATATTCCTCGCTCTTACCCATGGTTATGAATGACTAAGGGAATTTGTCCTGTGTGTTACCTCATATTTATACCCCTGTGAAACAGGAAGTCATAGTTGAACAATTTCCTGTTCCTAGTCACCCAGGTGCACTAAAAAAATGTCAAATATCAGTTGGAATACACTTCAAATATGTTTTTTTCCCCCTATGTATTCATTTTTATAAACCCGTGTTGTGTTTCCAATTGTTTGATATCCACGAGAGCAGAGTATTTTTGTGAATTTTTTTTTTTTAAACAAAAGATCAAAAGATTAAACAACAAAGACAATTTTTCACAGCCTTCTTTGCTCATATTTACCAAGGGTGCCAATATTAATGGACGGCACTGTGTATAAATAAGGTTTGGGGAAACGACTTTCAAGTGTACAGCATTAGCCATAATCCGTCCACCTCATTCCGGACCACTTCCTCCTGATGACGATCTGCGCTAAACCACACCCACAACCTGCTACACGGACCACACCTGTAACATAAAATCACAGGTTTACGCTAATGCGCCTGTCCGAATACGTTATCGTTTCCATAGTAACAGCTCATTCACAGAGATCCGTACGGCGGATGCACCACATAAAATAAGCCTGATGATAAACAATTACTGTGTGTTGTTGTTTACCAAAGAAATGAGTATATCAGTGTAATGGAGGTGGTGAGGTTTTCTGTAAGGAGGCGTTATGTAGACGTATGGAACGTTTATGGAAGGAGTCTCCAGTGTCAGTGATTTATTTATTTATTTATTTATTTATTTATTTATTTATTTTTAACAATCACGAAGCTTCCACAACCAGTCGTTCCCTCACCAGCCTTTCATTTCTCCCCCTCTTGAAGTTAATAAGGGGGAAAAACTGCAGTTACTGAGAAACCGCAAAGTGTAAACTCTTCATTTCTTATAGTTATTGCTATATATTGTTATTGTTATTGTTATTATTGTGTAGTTAAAACTTTTCTTTATGTCCTGAAATCCCGAAAATCTTTTTATTAAAAACCTACCACATCCTCGGAGTCCTGATTCGAAAAGACGTCTTTGCGACCTTCAGAAATGCCGTTCTGAGTGTGCGTGGTGAAGGCGGATACGTTTTCAAACGTCAGCAAGGACCAATGCTGAAATCCGGAAAAATCCAACCTGGGAAAGTTCAACGGGACGGTCTTTCACCTCGGAATTCCCAGTCAGGAACTCGGCCGACATCCACCTAGCTCGACTTTTCTGATATGAACAAACCCGACGTTACAACGTTTGCGGCGTTTGCTCTTTATTTCAGGTGATCTGTGGCGTCTGTGTTGTGATGACGCTGCTGTGGGTTTGGTTTAGATTAGTCCCTTCATGTTTCTGAGTTCAGCGCGGTTTTACTGCTGCGTCCTGATGTGTATATATTTTTTATGAGCGAAGATTAACAAGACAGTTGACTTGTACAGTACTGTGCAAAAGTCCTGTTTTTTTTTTTGTTTTTGTTTTTTTGGACAAACTATATACGTGTTAGATTTTTATTTAATGACCTCTACATTATCGAGTCAGTACATTTTAGATTTCCAAACATTAGATTTTCCAGCAGGAAATTGACGTGAGTAAAGAAAGCAGAATATGACGTCAGAGACCACTTTTCAGAGAGTGATCAGAAGTCCGAGTCTGCAGACGAACTCTGGCTGGATCTACGCGATGCTCAGTAAAACTTCCAGCTCACTTCCTTATGAATCTGCACACTTTATACCGGACGCTACTAGCAGAGGGCCGTCAGACACTATATCCAGTTTGTTTAGTTTATTTATTGTTTAGTTTACTGCACGCTGTCATAGAATAGATTTTAGTTTCATTGTTTTTAAGTCATGTTTTACTTTACAGGATTTATTTGTAAGACTTAGGGTTAGGAGATTAGGACTAGGAAATTAGGGTTAGGGTTAGGAAGTTAGGACTAGGATATTAGGGTTAGGAGATTAGGGTTAGGAGATTAGGACTAGGAAATTAGGGTTAGGAAATTGGGACTAGGAAATTAGGGTTAAGAAATTAGGGTTAGGGTCCAAATATTAGGAGTAGGAAGTTAGGGTTAGGAAGTTAGGGTTAGGAAATTAGGACTAGGAGATTAGGGTTAGGAGATTAGGATTAGGAAATTAGGGTTAGGGTCCACATATTAGGACTAGGAAGTTAGGGTTAGGAAATTAGGGTTAGGAGATTAGGGTTAGGAAATTAGGACTAGGAGATTAGGGTTAGGAAATTAGGGCTAGGAAATTAGGATTAGGAGATTAGGGTTAGGAAATTAGGGTTAGGGTCCAAATATTAGGGTTAGGAAACTAGGACTAGGAGATTAGGGTTAGGAGATTAGGGTTAGGAGATTAGGGTTAGGAAATTAGGGTTAGGTTCCGAATATTAGGACTAGGGGATTACGGTTAGGAAGTTAGGGTTAGTGTTAGGAAATAAGGGTTAGGAGATTAGGACTAGGAAATTAGGGTTAGGAAATTAGGGTTAGGAAATTAGGGTTAGGAAATTAGGGTTAGGAAATTAGGGTTAGGAAATTAGGGTTAGGAAATTAGGGTTAGGAAATAAGGGTTAGGAGATTAGGGTTAGGAAATTAAGGTTAGGAGATTAGGGTTAGGAAGTTAGGGTTAGGAGATAAGGGTTAGGAAATTAGGGTTAGGAAATTAAGGTTAGGAGATTAGGGCTAGGAAGTTAGGGTTAGTGTTAGGAAATAAGGGTTAGGAGATTAGGACTAGGAGATTAGGGCTAGGAAATTAGGATTAGGAGATTAGGGTTAGGAAATTAGGGTTAGGGTCCAAATATTAGGGTTAGGAAACTAGGACTAAGAGATTAGGGTTAGGAGATTAGGGTTAGGAAACTAGGACTAAGAGATTAGGGTTAGGAGATTAGGGTTAGGAGATTAGGGTTAGGAGATTAGGGTTAGGTTCCGAATATTAGGACTAGGGGATTACGGTTAGGAAGTTAGGGTTAGTGTTAGGAAATAAGGGTTAGGAGATTAGGACTAGGAGATTAGGGTTAGGAAATTAGGGTTAGGAAATTAAGGTTAGGAGATTAGGGTTATGAAATAAGGGTTAGGAGATTAGGGTTAGGAGATTAGGGTTAGGAGATTAGGGTTAGGAGATTAGGGTTGGGAGATTAGGGTTGGGAGATTAGGGTTGGGAGATTAGGGTTAGGAGATTAGGATTAGGAAGTTAGGGTTAGGAGATTAGGGTTAGGAGATTAGGGTTAGGAGATTAGGGTTAGGAAGTTAGGGTTAGGAGATTAGGGTTAGGAGATTAGGGTTAGGAAGTTAGGGTTAGTGTTAGGAAATAAGGGTTAGGAGATTAGGGTTAGGAGATTAGGGTTAGGAGATTAGGGTTAGGAAGTTAGGGTTAGGAGATTAGGGTTAGGAGATTAGGGTTAGGAAGTTAGGGTTAGGAGATTAGGGTTAGGAGATTAGGGTTAGGAAGTTAGGGTTAGTGTTAGGAAATAAGGGTTAGGAGATTAGGGTTAGGAGATTAGGGTTAGGAGATTAGGGTTAGGAAATTAGGGTTAGGAAATTAGGGTTAGTGTTAGGAAATAAGGGTTAGGAAATTAAGGTTAGGAGATTAGGGTTAGGAAGTTAGGGTTAGGAGATTAGGGTTAGGAGATAAGGGTTAGGAGATTAGGGTTAGGAGATTAGGGTTAGGAAGTTAGGGTTAGTGTTAGGAAATAAGGGTTAGGGTTGCAAATAATTTCCACAAGTAGAACTGATTAAAATAATTTCTTTCTGAAAGTGTTTACAGCTTTTTACACTCGACTTCAGTCGGACTGTTGCAAGCTTTCACCGACTCTTGTGTTTATTGTGCTGTCCTGATCGATCACCGCTGAGAGCAGCGAGGGGAATTTATTAAGGCTGATTTAAAATGGCTTTTATATTTCCTTCTCAGTTTTTCTCTCTCTCTGTCTGTCTCTCTTTTATGAAAAAGGACGCCACAGTGCACAGATCTCAATCACATTACTCCGTTTAACGTAAGAGTGCTATTAGTAACTGCAAGCTCTCTGAAAAGCAGCAGCCTGCATCCAAAATAAATCCTGTAAGAAACCCAAGCCTTCTTCATTCGCTCTCTGGTCTCGGAAAGCTCCAGGATCAACATATACATGCGCGCACGCACACACGCACACACCGTCTTTCTTATTCTCTTTCTTATATATCCTGACACTTCTTCAGCAGACGTCGGCCTCGATTTAGCCGTCTTTCTCCCACGTCGACGGGGATCGTGTTTCACACAGATACAGATTACTGCTGGATAATACGACCTCTCGAGCTTTACGCCCGTTTGGGGAAATCTGCCGTCTCTGAATAAAGCCCTTGAGCCAGATGTACCCCTCCTCGTCTTGCTCATCTGCGCTCGTACGCTCAGACGGTCGACTCCCACACGTGCGCCGCCGTCGGTTATAATCCGGTAGCTTCTATAAATTCCGATGAATTAGTACGTGCAGTAACCGCCACATGTGCAGTAAACGCCAGTCGCGTCCCGGGCTTTTCACGAGCCGTGAAACTGGATATCAGAAACGCGGAATGCTAAAAACAGCCCGACTGCGCCGAGTGTTCTCCTCCGGGTCTTGACCCGTACGCGTGTTTAACGTCTCTGTTACACCTTTCGCGGCACTGGATGCACTAAAATAAACCGCCGGATTTCACGCACGACTGTAGTCTAGTAGATAAGCGTCGTGTCTGTTCGAAGCCTGCGTTCACATTAGCGCTCGCGCCGCCTGTAGTCCGTCTCTTGCGGCCGTGTAGCGACCGCTACCGTTGTCGCTTGTGGGCGTGGCCTGTTCTCAAACAGCAGTAGCGATTTATACAGCTTCCAAAGCGAACTAGTTTAACACGAATGAGGTAAGTCGGAACGAGGCAGAAACCTCGAACCTCTGCTACTTCCTTCCAGGCTGTATTCGTCTTCGTGACGTCTCTGCGCACATTTGAGGAGAGGTCGCGTATGGCAGGATAAAGATGACAACGCGGTTGTCGGTTTTTCTTCCGTTTTTGTGGCGGTAAATAGGAACTACTTGCGGGTAGGGACGAAAGTCGTGAGCGGCGAACCGAAGGAACGTCGAACCGTGCGCGCCGTAGCAACGGCCCGAGGAATCGTCCGAGCCGTTGTACGATTGCTAGGTCTCGTTGACTTTTCCGGAGTTGTACGACGCCATTGCGGTACAGGTCATCTTGGACACGCCCACACTGCATCAATAACGATGATCTGTCGATTTTGATTTTATATGGGTTTGAATTCTGTCGTTTTAATTTAATGACGTGTTGCACAAAAAATACAGCGAAGTATGCAGTGCGCAGTGTTTGTCGGTCTGTGTTCGGTGTAGCTTTCGTTTTTTTTTATTTTTTATTGTTTTGTTTCCATTCCTTTGTTGCCGGTGTTTGTATTTATTTATTTATTTATTTATTTATTTATTTATTTATTTAAATGGTTTATACTTGTTTCAGAGTAGAAATCAAATATTCGTGAATCCAAATATTAAGAAAAAAAAAACCCCCGACCCCACTGCAGAACGTTTCAGCATGAACTGAGGCGACCCGGGAATCAGGGCTGACCGATATGACGATATGATATCGATATCGTGATCGTTTATCAATTTATCATAATACACACTTCTGAGATATAGCAGGTATTGGAGTATCTTTTTTAATTAATTAATTTGTTTGTTTGTTTGTTTATTTATTTATTTATTTAACCCTTTCGGAAAAGTATCGGAATATCGTGATGTGTGTAGTGTATATTGTGTGTCGTCTTCATAATGCGTTTTTTTTTTTTTTATTTCTTCCATCAGATCACACAATCTGTACCTGCAAGTACGAGTCAGCTGGTATTTAAATAAATATATATATATATATATATTTATTTATTTATTTATTTATTTATTTATTTATTTATTTAGCAAATGAGGTCAATATATAGAGAAATATATCCGTTTAAAAAACGAATAAATGGTTCAATGGTTGATTGAATCTGAAACAAGCGAAGGGGAGAGAGATACTAGAATACTTAATCCAAAAAAGTATTTTTTTTAAAAATTAACGTTTTGCTTTTTTTTTTTTTTTTTTTTTTGTTTCATTTTGAAAAGAAAGAATTTTTTTTTTCAACCGACCTGCAGAAAGATAAAGAACTCCGTCGTCTTTTGATGGCCGTGGATTAAATATAAGGTCTGCTCTGTTTTTTTTCCTTCCCTCTCTCTCTCTCACAGATATCAAGTGTCTGTACATAAAAAGGCGTTTTAAGGTAAAGACGCGTGGTGTCTGGATGTTTAGCGCTCAGAGTTTTGTAAGTGCGTCTCGGGGCGTCTCGACGTGAAATTCCCGTCTCTGCGTTTTGAGCTCCGGGTGCGTACCCCGAAGGCAAGGTGATGAGGTGCTGATTGATGGCGGCCCTGCTCTCGGGGCCGCACCGTCACCCGATACTCCCGCGCCACATGGTACTCCGAGTACCCACATGAAAGGAGGTGAAAGTCATTTCAGGAGCACGGATTTAAAACGGAACTTTTGAGCGTCTCCGTGTCGTCTGGACTGCGCCCCTCTCTCTCTCTCTCTCTCTCTCGTTCTCTCTCTCTCGTGCACCTCAGCTTTGCTTGGCTTTTACCCCTTTATCCTGCT
The DNA here is from genome assembly GCF_001660625.3 of Ictalurus punctatus. Lineage (NCBI taxonomy): Eukaryota > Metazoa > Chordata > Actinopteri > Siluriformes > Ictaluridae > Ictalurus > Ictalurus punctatus. The sequence continues at coordinate 26,998,853 of NC_030428.2, forward strand.
TTGATTCGCCTCCATCTTTCTTTCCGTGTTGTTTTCATGGTAACCTTCCCGATACGGTTCATCGTTATGTATTTTCTCTTTTTTTCCCCCCTGTGTGTTTCAAAGCATCTCCTCTTTCAATCTTCCTTCTTTTCTCTCTCTCTCTCCTGTCTTTCTTTCTTTCTTTTTTTTGGGTCATCATCAACAATTTATTATTTTTTCATGTTTGCTCTGCCACGTTTTCTCAGTGGCCATCCGAAGACCCGGGATCCGTCCCGTTGGAAACGACTTAGACGAGGGTGTATTCTAGCCCCGCCCCCTCTGCTCTCTGACCTACGTGTCGTTTTTCCACATCAGCTCTGTTTAATGCCGTGCTTGGTTTATTCCTTCCGCTCCGGTTTACGCAAATATTAAGCTTAGCACGGGTAAATACACCGGCGGGCCACTTGGTTTGAGCGTAAATATCGTTTTTATGTTTAAGCTGACGGACGTCTGCTAGACGATGTAGTTATTATAGACCTCATCGAGATTAATGATGGAAAGGACACGCACGGTCATCATCAACAAGTGTTGATGGCTGTAAGGAGAACAGGAACGAACTTGTTGAACAAATGTTCCACGGCGTTAAATGTAACCATAACTGGATAAGAAACAAATCAAACGTGGTATTTTTTTTTTAATGACCATAAATAAACACAATCGTCGGCGAAGCACGCCAACGTCGGTTTTATTTTCCTATAACGGCACGCCAAGAAGCGTCTTATTCCCGATTTATTCGCCGAGTGATGGCCACGCCCCCAGCTCAGGTCGCGTGCACGGCTATCTCGCACGCGCTTCGTTTCCCTGCTTTACGCTCAGCCCCGGTGTCTCTCCTCCACGTTCCTCCTCCTCCGCCGCACTGCTCTGTAATGGATTTTAAAGGCGCACTAGCAGGTGGCGTTTTAGTGGACAGGCAGGTAGCTGGAGGAGAGCCGGACCTGTAAATACGTTCCTGAACTGTACAGCACTAAAGCAGCTCGGCGTCACTACAACCGGCGAAACAGATGGCCTTCTGAGGAACGCTCGGGGACTCGACTGCTACGTTCCACCTCGTCCCTTCACCTCAGCTACCTACACTCAACGTGTGTGTGTGTGTGTGTGTGAGCGCGCTGAACAGAAACGTGGAGTAT